>NC_090192.1:40555005-40672505 GCF_024679245.1 Pseudorasbora parva | reverse complement strand
TGTGTGTGTGTGTGTGTGTGTGTGTGTGTGTGTGTGTGTGTGTTAAAGGTCAGCACAATGTCTTCATCAGAGCTAGAGAGTCTCCTGAGAGGGTGAAGAGAGATACGCACACATTCGACACACACACACTCACAGAGGCGCTGGTTTGTAAGTTAATGAGATTTGAGCTGAGATTCTCTTGCTGGAGAAGAGCTGAGATTTATGCTAATGAAAGCAGACATAAGTCAGCCTCTTAAAATACACTATAATCGTTCATATTTTTGAGCTAGAAATGGTTGTTTGCCAGGATGTGTAGTGGCTCATTATAAATGCACTAATGAGATCATGAGTTTAGTGGGTGGGATATATTAGGCAGCAAGTGAACATTTCGTCCTCAGAGTTGATGTGTGTGAAGCAGGAGAAATGGGCAAGCGTAAGGATTTGAGCGAGTTTGGCCAGATTGTGACGGCTAGACGACTGGGTCAGAGCATCTCCAAAACTGCAGCTCTTGTGGGCTGTTCCCGGTCTGCAGTGGTCAGTATCTATCAAAAGTGCTCCAAGGAAGGACCAGTGGAGAACCGGCCACAGGGTCATGGGCGGCCAAGGCTCATTGATGCACGTGGGGAGCGAAGGCTGGCCCGTGGGGTCAAGCATCTGTGGGATGTGCCGAACAAACAAGTCCGCACTTACAGGACTTAAAGGATCTGCTGCTAACATCTTGGTGCCAGATAACACAGCACACCTTCAGGGGTCTAGTATCAGGGCTGTTCAGTCACAACGAGCGAGAAAGGTTGACACGGAGCCGCTAAATCTCCAGCCTCCGGAGAATCGGCGTAATAAAACAAGAATCAACATGAGCTTGGCTTTAGGAGATGGAGGAGAGAATTGAGGGATTTAAAATGTTGTAAAAGCGAACATATAAACTGTTGTATGTAGTTCTCTAACAGAGTTCACTAGAATGATCTATTGTAAAGTAAGTTATAGTGTCGTTAAATGAGACCTTTTACTCAGACATCCGAGACTAATTTCTGTTTTCACTGATGTGACACTCTTTATATTTAAGGTTAAACGTCTCCTCTGTTCTGTTTATCAGGAGCGATGCAGTGTCAGAGATTCTCATCGTCTCCAGGTTTGCAGTGAGCCGTATGAACTCAATAACGTTTCTTTTTCAGCTGCCAACAGACACTTTTATTTCACTATAGAGGCACTGAACTCCAACCTGATTTCACTTCTTCCCACTCAATAAATCAGCGCTGAGTTAAAGCCGTGGGCTTCTTTCACATCTCATTCACAGCCTCGCAATCCATCAACACTTCTCATTTATTATGACATCTTTGATGAAGTGCGAGCGTTTTATAGTCGCATGTCATGTAACAGAAAATCCATTTCAATCTGAATTGTTAACTAGCTCCTGATTTCTCTGAGGGGTTAAATATTGAGGATTTATTTATAATTAGTAAACAAGTCCCTCAGATACAAACCTTTCCGAGTAACTCAACGCTTTCATTATTCCTTATTCTTTTTATATCAGGCAGATTTGTTCATTTGAAAGGGGTTCAGTATTTATAAATGCAGGCCTACTGACACACTGTCAGATTTATTAATGATTTTCTGGGATGATAAATATCTTTGTTAATATATGTTTCCAAATTGTACGTTTTAACACATTCAGAAGGAGTTTGATTTACTAAACAACCTATTTCTATTCCAGTGGGTTGCACGGATGTCATGCCTGTCCTGTCTTGTGTGCACATGTGGGTTTTGTCATGTCTAGCATGTGCTCCTGTCATTGTCTGATCCCTCCCCCTTGTTATCTGATTAGTGTTGATTTCTCCCACCTGTTCCCTCTTGATTTCTTCCCCTTATAAGCTCCTTGTGTTTGTCAGTCTGTGTTGGATCCTTGTGTAATGTCTGCGTCTTCCGTCCTCCCCGTGATTCTGTTGGTTTAAGTTTATATTTTATTATTCTATTATGTGTTTTTCCCCCTCGTGGGTTGTTGTTTTGAGTTTTATGTTTTGTTTTGTAAATAAATCATCTTTCTCCTGCACATGAGTCCTCGCACCATTTTCACTTGTCTGTGACGTGACAACGGATAAATAAAAATGTGAAATTATTGTAGAGAAAGCAGATTATGATTGTGATCTAAAACCTGCAACTAATAATTAAAGCTGCGAGCAGCGATGGCGGGCCCAAGCCGGGGGCACCGCCACCCCGGTGGCATCAGCTTAACTGTGCACAGCAGGCCAATAGGCATTTAATATGGGAAAAAATAAATAAAGGGACTATGTCAAAGTCATTTGAATTCACCTCATTAACTGCAGCAACTGGTGCTGCTATGACCAGGAACCACAACAGTCACATCTCTGAGATCAATTACATTTTATTCATTAATTTTATGTTAGATGATGTCAAATGTCAATTTCAAAATGAGTGCAGAATACTGTCCAAATGCTGAAGTTGTATTATCCTTACACTTCTCTTAAAAATAAATTAAGCCAAATCACAGAGACCGCAACAATGATTTTAATATCAGTGTCATATCATATGCGTGCATATCATTTATAGAAGTTTATTATAAACAGCCACTTTTATAAGATCATGTGAAATTATTTTTTTAATCCATTTGAATTTTATCAATAAATTATTAGTTTAAAGAGGTGTCATACGTGATCTTTGCAAACACAGCACATGACCTTCTTTAAAGCTCATGTGATAGAAAACAATTAAAAGTATTAGGATATAATAGGTCACTTTCAATTATGTGCAAATGCATTTTTTGCAGCTCAAAATATTGTAAGTTCAGAAGACCAGTGTTATATATATATATATAATACATTTTTTAAACTTATTTTTCACAATAAAGTGATAGAAATTGCTGATATAGCCTATGATATGAAAGGGTTAAATTATGAAAAAAAAAAAAAAACAAGGCGACACACACAGAGTGAGAGAGACCCCCTCCACACACACACACACACACATAGAGTGATCCTGAGAGAGGGAGAGAGACCCCCTCCACACACACACATAGAGTGATCCTGAGAGAGGGAGAGTGAGGGGGGAGGGGGAATGACAGACACAAAATCTAAACAGTGAGAGATCATTGTTTTTATTTCACTGTCTGAAAACACTGTTTTTCAATAACAACAATAGTTTAATCTTCAAAACAGTGTTCCCTTGGACATATCCAACCTGGTTACTAAATAAGGCTACACTTCCACCTTCTGGTTATTCTATATGCCGGTAGCTCATTGGTTCTCATTTTTGTCCTTAAACAAAAGGCATTAATCTTCTCATTTTTTTAAGTTACACACACTACTTTTTTTTTTTTTAAAGACAATTAAATGGGTTTTTTCTTTTGTTAGTAATGTTTTTTTATATTTATATTTTTTATTAATAATTATTTGTATTAACACAATTATTTAACTAATTATATAAAACAATATTGTCAATGCCCTACAAATAAACTGGTTTTATACATTCATTTTTTTATTCAAACCCAGAATAATTTTTTTTATCCTTGAATGCAGGCCAGAGCACAGCATTGAGAGGTAATCTTTTTAGACAGAAGAGTGGCTCACACACACACACACACACTCACACACACACACACACACACACACACACACACACACACACACACGCACACACACACAAACACACACACACACAGTAGTAATGCTGAAGTATGCTGCAGGCAACTCTTATCAGTTAAGCCCATCCACCATCCCCCATCCACAACACACACACACCCACCCACAAACACACACACATACACACACACTCATGTCTGGTTCACTATCTTTCTGGGGACTCATAGATGTAATGGTTTTTATGCTGTACAAACCATATATTCTGTCCTCCTACACTGCTCCTGCCCCTAAACCTACCCATCACACAAAACTTTCTTCAAAAGAACTCATTCTGTCTGATTTATAAGCTTTTGTACCCATTGGGAAGTCCCAATGAGTCTGTGTGCATTCAGGTTTAAGTCCCCACCAGGTTAAAAAACCATTCACACACCCAGAGAGGCAAGGTTTTTTGCTTGAAAACTTATACAATATTGCCCTCTACTGGTCATTTAAGGGAGAGCATAAGTGTTGAAAAAACAGAAAAAAACCCCCAGAAAAACAGCCAGTGTGATATAGAGAATAACCAGCAGGTGGGAGTGTAGCCTTATTTATGAACCAGGCACGTGTGTCCCTATTTTGTGTTTTTTAGGCTTTTGCTACGGGAACACCGTTTGAGATATCCAATAACCGTTCGCATTTTAGCATCTTCTGTATATTTACTTCATGTTGTCCGAGTTTGGAGGAGATTGAATGAATCGCTTTTGAGGAGAAGGTAAAAACTCAGAGCTCGCTTTCCACTTTGTGTTATCTTCCAACCAAATTATCTGACTTCCTGTTGGTCAGAGCTAATGACAGTAAATTAGAAAGTTGTCCGGCTCGAAAAGTACTATATATATACCGAGTTTGGTGAATGTAGATAAAACTAACCCTCCTCTTTGGACAAAAGTGACACTTCCTGCTGCCAGTTGGTGGCGCTATAACTTTGACTCACAAAAGTCATATCCATGTGATCAGCCTCTTACAACGAACACACAGCTGAAGTTTCATCAAAATGAATTAATGTATGCAAAAGTTATAACACACTTCCTGTTTCCTTTTTCTCGCCATAAATTCATCTTTTCGCCACAGCCAAACCGTTTGAGATATCAAAAAGTTGCTCGCAATTTAGCATCCTCAGTGTCTTGACTTCATGCCGACCGAGTTTGGTGCTGATCGGGTGAATCGTCTAGGAGGAGTATCGCAAATTTCAGAGCATGCGTTTTCCGAACAAACCGTAATAGCACACTTCCTGTTGGGCTGACACATAACTTAGAGCACGAAAGTTGTTCGGCCCGATGAGCTCTATATGTGTACCGAGTTTCATATATATACGTGGAAGTTGGTTTGATTTATAGACCACGTTTTCAGACCCCACTTTAGGGGGCGCTGTCGAGCCCCCCTGCCACGCCCGGGTCCCAGCCTCAGCCCGGCCCTGATGGCCGCGCATTCTGATGCGTGTGCAAAGTTTCAAGAGTTTTCGAGCATGGGAAGGGCCCCAAAAATGCCCAAATAGTCGCGTAAAAAAATAATAATAAATAATAACAAATAATCCTTAGAAGAACAATAGGGCTCTTCGCCCTTTCAGGGCTTGGGCCCTAATAACGTGTTTTAGAACGGACTGATCTTCACACAGACGTGATGCATAATCAGACCGTTTAGAGGCCAACTTTATATGAGGAAGCAGAAGGAGAAAATGTCCTTTTCACACACGTGCTGATCTGTGTGTGTGTGTGTGACGGTCATGTTTCTTCATCACACACTCTCATGTCATCCGAGCGGGGAAATGACAGCATAATCTGGGATTATTGAATCCTCATATGCTCATTAGACTAATCCGTGGTTTATTCCGCTAAATATTCCACTAAAAATAGATGGAGCACGGCGCTGAAAGGATCTGCGGTGAATTGCCTTCTTTATCACTAACAAAAATACAGTTTTTGACATTTGGTAATATCATTGCATTTGATATGCTTATTTATAAGTATTTTAATGTGGTAATCATTTAATACCATGACATATCAAAGTATGGAATTACCATCACTGGACTGTGTTTTAAAGTCCTATTGCAGTATTCAATGTGTTGACAGGAATGCAGGGCGGAGCATATTGAATAGCTCCTCCCCCTTTTTCAAATAGCCAATAGCGTTTCATTTATATCTCAGAGCCATTGAGCTCAGTAAAGCCGCAGTTTCCTCCTAATCTAATCAGACGCTGTTTTATGTTAAATTTACATTATAATTGTCTCAAATTGTCGTTAATGTATACTGACGTGCTGCAAAATATCTTTTTTCCTTTACAATTAAGGTTGATCTGCTTGAGTAAAGCCTAGACATATATGAAAAATATTAAACCGCTTCAGCTAGATACTGAAAATAGCAGAGAAGGCTATAGCGTAACATAAAGACGACGAAAAACTCAATGAAATTGGGGAATACAATTACATGAAACAACACTGATGCTGAGGGATAAAATACAGAAGTCCGCTGTGTGGATGAAGATTGCTGATGTTTTCTGAATTCTGATTATCAGGTGCAGTTATTAATTCGGTTTACACTGAAGGCTTGCAAATGATTTTTCTCCTATTATGGTGGTGGAATATTTCTAATGGCTTTTAAAGAGAAAACATCCATACAAAAATTACTGTGGTGGTAAAATTACTGACAGGTGAGGGTCATATAAACAATATGTAGGCTATATGTTTGAAAATAAAATGTAATATATAATGAATATATATATATATGTGTGTATATATGTGTGTGTGTGTGTGTGTGTATGCTATATATAAATACACACACGCACACACCAATGTATTAAATGTTTAATATACTAACATATCCATCCATATCCCATTGTAATATTTCAAAGGTATAAACTATATATAGGCCTATCCTACCAATGTATAAAATGTGTATTTTAATTTACCGGAATAGAAGACGCTTTTTAGTAAATGTCAGCATTAATTGATTAATTTAATTGCCTCAGGTCGAAGGCGGATCTCTCTCTCTCTCTCTCTCTCTCTCTCTCTCTCTCTCTCTCTCTCTCTCTCTCTCTCTCTCTCTCTCTCTCTCTCTCTCTCTCTCTCTCTCTCTCTCTCTCTCTCTCTCTCTCTCTCTCTCTCTCTCTCTCTCTCTCTCTCTCTCTCTCTCTCTCTCTCTCCAGTCGTCACCTGAGCGCGATCATCACACCATCGCCTCGGATCTCTCTCGTGTTTATTGGTGAGAAGCGGCTCATAATGAGAGGTTTATTATCTGCGGTTCAGCTGCTGCTCGTGACGCTGATGAGCGCGAGGGAAGCGCGGGAGATCGGTGGCGGTGGCGGGAATCTCATGGAGGACGAGCAGCAGTGGCTCTCAACCGTCCATCAGTACAGCCGCACCGTCAAGCACTGGAACCGCTTCAGAGACGTGAGTTTCCCGCCATATCCTTCCCGTGTCTGGTTTAAATCAGTGGATTATGTTTTGTATTAATCTACTTCAACCCAGCAAACAATCTGACTGAAGTACAACACTGTTAAGGTAGAATATTTTTAATAAAAGTGTCGACAAACACATTAAAGTCTTGACTGCAAAAAACCGTTGAACATTTCCATCGTTACCGCATTAAATAACGGTTTCTGTAGAGTTAACGGTCACATTAATAACCCAATAATGGCACGTTGTCACAAGATGGAGTTGAGAATACTTTACAAATGGGAATAAAAGTATTAATGATATAGGCTGCCAGCAAAATGCTAAATGGATTTAAACCAATTATATACAATTATCATATTGTATTTTAAATTTAAATGTATCTATGTTGAAAAATGTGTGAAAATAATGTACAGTTACCGCGACCGACAAACTATGGAATATTGTTTGAAAACCATTTTTGTCATCGACCCACATACTTTTAATTAAATAAATTATAGCATATTGATATCTGTCGATAATGAGTATTTATCGTGATTTAATACTAAATATGTTTATTTAGTTGTGGATTCTCATTTTTTTAAAAACTTGGATTACTTTTGCTTCACCTACTGTAGCTTAAAGGCACCTGTAGTCAATCATTTTATCCATTAAAGCCCATCTTTGATCTCCAAAAAGACATTTAAACGTTGTATTTTCCTGTGAAAAAAATATTCATGCCTTTAAATAGCTTGAATGTAACTCTTACTATGAATATGCAAATTATCCCTGTCTCGACTGACTCGCACCAGAATTTGCTAATGGTTTGTCTTAAAGCATATTAAAAACACCACATAGACATAGAAAGAAACGTTAAAGGGATAGTTCACCCCCAAATTAAAATTCTGTCATCATTTACTGACCCTTAAGTTGTTCCAAACCTGTTTGAGTTTCTTTCTTCTGCTGAATACAAAAATAAAAGATATTTGGAAGAATGTTTGTAACCAAGCAGAGAGAGCAACCATTCTTACCATAGTAGGGGAAAAATACTAAGGTAGTGAATGGTTGTTCTCTCTTTTTTGTAACAAACATTCTTTAAAATATATGTTTTTGTGTTCAGCAGAACAAAGAAACTCAAAAAAGGTTTGGAACAACTTAAGGGTCAGTAAATGATGATAGAATTTAAATTTTAGGGTGAAATATCCCTTTAATGTTGTTTCTATGTCTATGTGGTGTTTTTATGCTTTAAGACAAACCATAAGCAAATTCTGGTGCTTGTGAGTCGACGTGGGGAAGATTTACATATTCATAGTAAGTGTAGAGTCGTTATCCCTTTAAAACCTTGATTTTCACCACAGGGGGACTTTATGAGGGCGAGGCATGAGACGTAAATTTCTGTTTTTTATTTCAAGTTGTGATCATGTATATCCGAGTAAAATGCTTCTCAAACAAGAACAAATGTAGGCGGGGCTTGATTGTGTCTGTGGGAAGTTGATTGGACGGTTGTGGTTTGCTATTGGTGGATCTCATGTGAGTGACAGGTGGCCCCGCCCTCGTCATCATCAGAGAAGAGATTAAGTTATTCTGATTCAAGGTTATTTAAACAGTAACACTCATTAATTATGTACACCCGTAAATAATTTAGAATAAAAACAAGAACTGTTCATTTTGATTTCACAGTAAAGAACATTTTAACATCCATGGACTCTTTTTAAAGGTAGGACACGTTTCATCTGTAATATGTTGATTGATATTGTCAGAGCTGCTCTTTTCCACACATGATCTCACCTTCCCTCCATCACGCTGTTGGGAAGAGCGAGTGGGAAAGGGAGTGAACGAGTGAGCGGTGGTGAGGAATGACAGCTGAAGTCTCGTTCATCCCCGAGGCCCTCCTGTCTGGAGGAGTTAGTGCTACAAAGACAGACAATGTGTGCTCTGTGTTTGTTTATGTGGGAGAAAGACGCCTTGGGAGCTGTCATTCAGTGCAGGACAGACGAGGGCTGGAGATTCTGTGTGTATGTTAGTGTGTGTGTGTTAGTGTGTGTTAGTTCTGGTTTGGGCTAGGGCTGTGCAATATATCAAAATTATCGAAATATCGCAATATGCATATTGCAACGGCACGCAATATCTGAATTATTTTAATTGGCTACTTCAACATTGTGAAAAGTGTACGTTTTAGGTCAACAGAGAATAGACTGGGCACACGACTGTAACTGATGGGACTTGCTTGATGTTAAAAAGACTTATTAATCGATGTGATTGGTTAGTCTGAGGCTACGTTTACACGTGGGCGACTATTTTCATAAACGAAAATTTCAACCTCTCCGGTTTCAAAAATAACATCGTGTACACGTCAGTTTCCAGAAAAGTGTTCATTTAAACGTTCCCGTGTACAGTGCTGCCAGTAACGCGTTACTCTTATCTGACGACTTTTTCCAGTAGCGAGTAATCTAACGCGTTAATAATAATTATAAAATTAATGTATACAAGTTTTTGGAGCGGATACATTGGGCCTGAGGGCGTTGAGAAACTACAGGTGTTGACAAACCCTATCATGCTGTATGCGAGTGAAACGCTTCGCAAACAAGAACAAATGTAGGGCGGGGCTTGATTTTGTCTGTGGGGCTTGATTGGATTGTAGTGGTTTGCTATTGGTGGATCTCATGTGAGTGACAGGTGGCCCCGCCCTCGTCATCAGAGAAGAGATGTCGCCGCAACAGGGATGGAAAGTTATTCTGATGTAAGATTACCATAAATATGAATTATGAATGAGCTCATCGAGCAGATTTACCTTTGCACAAAAATACAGGAGACAAAAGTTAAAATTGCTTCCTAAAATACCGTGCATCACTCTAGAGATCTGGATATTTATTACCAGCCTTGAAACTGCATTTTGCTTGATTTTTAGTTCAACTTTGTTCAATTATTGAGTTTTTTTACATGCATGTTTGTGACAAATTCAAACTCTAAATGTGCATAGTCACAAAAACAAGATATTGTCAACTTCATCCTTTCAGATAGGACATTTGATCAGTCAGATTGCTCAGACTTTGATTTAAACCACGTGACAGTGCAGTTTATCGGTCAACTTGTGAGTAAAAAGTGACAGATACAGGACGGCTGATTCATTTTTCTTCCTACATGAAGTTTCGCACTGGTCAAAGGTGAAATCGGGAGTTTTATAATGTAAATCATCTGCAGATGCATTGTGCCATATGCCATCTAGAGATGTGTGTGTGTGTGTGTGTGATTAATGCTTCTGCGTGACGTGTTTATTCACACTCCTAACACCTCAAACACAGTCGATAAGCCTCATGCTACACCTCTTCACATCTAAAGTGTGTATTTGTTAGTTCAGGCTGCACAACAAAATACATTTCCAGAAGATTGTTACAGCTGAGTATGAGTTTTGAACACTTGCACCCGTTGCATTTTACTTTTGGACTGTATATATGATATGATACTGGCAGGGTCCAAAGTTAACTTTTTACCAAAGGTAGTGCTAGTGGAGGGTGAATTCTGAACATTTACCAGCCAAAATTATTACTTACCAGCCATGAAACTGTATTTTGCATGATTTGTTATGCATATACGGTATTTACCATACAACAAAATTATTGAGCTGTTTTGTCACAAAAACATGTTTTATGTCTATTTTATTTATTTTATGTTGTTTCATGTTACATTACAGTGTTTCACATTTAATTTTAAGTTTATTAGTTTTGTTACATTGTTTTATATTTATTTAATTTTGTTTCATTGCATATTTTATTTTGTTATATTATGTTGTATCTTATGTTTTGTTATCTGTTTTATGATGTTGCATCTTATGTTATGTTACATGAAGCTTTGTATTTTATGTTTTTTGATTTTGTTACATTGCTTTATATTTTTTTAAGTGGTTTCATGGTATGTTACATTATATTTTATATATGTTTTATGTTATGTTTTTTGTTGTTTTGTTTTTTCCTTATGTTGTTACATTTATGTTTTTATTTTATTAATGTTATGTTGTGTTTATTCTTTGTTGTGGAATTCCTCATATACCTGACAAAAGATTTATCACCACATGGAAGTATGAACATTTTCATTAGATGGCTTGATTTGAACAACTCTCGTCACTTGTGACGATCCGATAAAGCGTTTAATATCTCAGTGAGTTTAAGTGTGAGCATCGTGTGCTTGCTTCATGTTAAATGTGGACCCTGAATATGCTC
The DNA here is from genome assembly GCF_024679245.1 of Pseudorasbora parva. Classification (NCBI taxonomy): domain Eukaryota; kingdom Metazoa; phylum Chordata; class Actinopteri; order Cypriniformes; family Gobionidae; genus Pseudorasbora; species Pseudorasbora parva. The sequence continues at coordinate 40,661,313 of NC_090192.1, read as the reverse complement.
GAAATGGAAGAGTGTTGTGAAGTCTGAGGGAAGTCGACTCCGTAAGCAGAACTGATGCTCCTGTCACACTAGCACCTGTTTTTGCACAATGAGATGCCGTCTCAAACTTCAGAAAAGATTCCAGCGCAATTAGCCGAAGGGAAGCGCCACTCAGATATTATCTGTGCACGGAAGCAGTGATTGATTAATAACTGCAGCACGGGATCATTATTAATAACGGCACTATTCCCGAGATAATCGTCAGCGTCTCGTCACGATCAGTTATGCCAAGAAGAATCTTGCAGTCATGTGTCAGACAGATTTCTTGACTCTGATAATGCAGCGTCTTGCACAGATGGTTGTCTCACAGAAAAATATGGGGAATATGCTGAGAATGATTTGTTGCAACTGTTGTGAATAAATCGGATTAAAGGCAGTTTGTTGCCTTAAGTGACTAAAGCAGATGTCTTTGCGGTTTTGGATGAGAAGATTGAGGAACTAGTCAAGTGAATAGAAGAACCATTTTATGTTTCTGTAAGAGCCTTTCAGTGAACAGTGAAGAACATTTTAGCCTTTATCTTTCTTTCGGGTCATTTTGACCCGAAACTCGTTACGTTTTTTTTAAAATTGAGTGTTCATCTGAGTTGTCCACAATCCTAGGACTTTTGTCGTACTTGAACTACAAATACACACAAATTTTTTTACTTGATTTGAGGAGTTTATACAGTTGAAGTTTAAAAAAAGTAACAAATCCTTAGACCCCTCCCATGACTGCTGACAGACTCCACCCTACTAGCATAGACCCCGCCCTATCCTAGAAGGGTGGAGTCTGTCAGCAGTCGTGGGAGGGGTCTATGCTAGTAGGGCGGAGTCTGTCAGCAGTTGTGGGAGGGGTCTATGCTAGTAGGGCGGAGTCTGTCAGCAGTTGTGGGTGGGGTCTATGCTAGTAGGGTGGAGTCTGTCAGCAGTGGTGGGTGAGGTCTATGCTAGAAGGGTGGAGTCTGTCAGCAGTCATGGGAGAGGTCTATGCTAGTAGGGCGGAGTCTGTCAGGAGTCGTGGGTGAGGTCTATGCTAGTAGGGCGGAGTCTGTCAGGAGTCGTGGGTGGGGTCTATGCTAGTAGGGCGGAGTCTGTCAGGAGTCGTGGGTGGGGTCTATGCTAGTAGGGCGGAGTCTGTCAGCAGTCATGGGTGAGGTCTATGCTAGTAGGGCGGAGTCTGTCAGGAGTCGTGGGTGGGGTCTATGCTAGTAGGGCGGAGTCTGTCAGCAGTCGTGGGTGGGGTCTATGCTAGTAGGGCGGAGTCTGTCAGCAGTCGTGGGTGGGGTCTATGCTAGTAGGGCGGAGTCTGTCAGCAGTCGTGGGTGGGGTCTATGCTAGAAGGGTGGAGTCTGTCAGCAGTCGTGGGTGGGGTCTATGCTAGTAGGGCGGAGTCTGTCAGCAGTCGTGGGTGGGGTCTATGCTAGTAGGGCGGAGTCTGTCAGCAGTCGTGGGAGGGGTCTATGCTAGTAGGGCGGAGTCTGTCAGCAGTCGTGGGAGGGGTCTATGCTAGTAGGGCGGAGTCTGTCAGGAGTCGTGGGTGGGGTCTATGCTAGAAGGGTGGAGTCTGTCAGCAGTCGTGGGTGGGGTCTATGCTAGTAGGGCGGAGTCTGTCAGGAGTCGTGGGAGGGCTCTATGCTAGTAGGGCGGAGTCTGTCAGCAGTCGTGGGAGGGGTCTATGCTAGTAGGGCGGAGTCTGTCAGGAGTCATGGGTGGGGTCTATGCTAGTAGGGCGGAGTCTGTCAGCACTCGTGGGAGGGCTCTATGCTAGTAGGGCGGAGTCTGTCAGGAGTCATGGGTGGGGTCTATGCTAGTAGGGCGGAGTCTGTCAGCACTCGTGGGAGGGCTCTATGCTAGTAGGTAGGGGTGGGCGATATCTCGATATTTAAAATATATCGAGATATTTTTTCAACTCGATATGGATTTGGACATATCGTATATATCGATATATTGTTTATTTTTAATTCTGATTCCGCCACTCTGCTTGTTTGCCTTCTCTGTGTTGTGCTCGCTCCCGCTCGCGCGCCTCCCGCCTCTTGCTTTTGTTCCCCCTCCCCTCGCGTGTCGTCTCATTGAACACGGCTGCTTCCACAACCAGGTGAGGATTAGTTATCATGTTGACAAGCGCGCGCGTTGTTCAGGACTCAGTTTAGAGACCATGTTTTCATTCTAACACAACTGCTTGCTAAAATCTCTTTCAAGGCTTAAAAATGATTTGGCCAGAAGAAACAGGTGGCATTTCAGATATATAGTCCTTCAAGGATTTTAAAACAAGCCTTTGTCAAGCCAACATTTGAAAAGAGAGGAGTGTGTGGATTTCTACCAATATAGGGTGGTTGTGTACACACACTGCAGACACAAACATCATGTTTGTTCAAGGCTGTTCAAATATCAAGTGAATTTTGCATAATAGGTTCACTTTAAAGGGAATTTATTGTAGGTAAACTAGGGTTGTGCATCATACAGAATTAAATTAGGATGAATGTTGTTTTTCTCTTTTGTAGCTTTGGATAAAAGTGCTAAATGAATACATATAAAAGGAGAATGCTTTTCAAATCCCCGAGGTGACCAACAGGACACACAATATCAATTCAAATGTTAATGCAAGGAAGTAGAATACATTTTGTCAAGTTATTTTTCAAATGTTGGCTTGACAAAGGCTTGTTTTAAAAGCCTTGAAGGACTATATATCTGAAATGCCACCTGTTTCTTCTGGCCAAATCATTTTTAAGCCTTGAAAGAGAGCCAGTGGTTTGTATTGTTTTGGCAGATAAAAAGAGAAGAATATCAATGAAAAGCAGACGTGTAAGCCCAATATTACTTGGTTTTCAACTGTGTGTGTTTTCATGCGTGCTGAAGAGAAACTAATGTGTGACTCGTTTTTGATTGGCGTCATTTTGGGAGTTTGTGTATTTTAGGTCACTTTCCTCTGCACCTCGGCTCATAATCTGTCAATCATATTCTAATCATGTTGTTTATGAATATGTTCAGATCTGTTATAAACGGATATCTCTGCTCAAAAGAGCAGCATATGTTGTGTTTAATCGGTGTACTGAAACACTTTATTACCATATATGGTGAACGGGTCAGGAAGTGGGTGTGGCATGAGCAAATTATGCAAATTTATGCATAAACTGCTTATGTGTAACTCCTACTAAAAGCTTTGACTGGTATCCGGGGCTTATTTTACATTCAGGACACATTATACATAAAAGAGCAGAAGTCTTATAGCTATCAGAGAACATGGATGGGTCTTGCCTTATTTTTTAGTTGTTATAGCAACCATAGGAATGTTGCAGGAGTGTTTCACAATAGGCATACATTTGGTACAGTATTAATTAATCTTTGTTAATGTGTTAGGTAATAAAAATCAATGCTAATGTTAGCTCTTTAAGTAATATTAACAATGCATTAACCCTTTTGGTCCTGACATAAAATCAGATGTCCAAACTGAGCCAAAATATGCAATTTGGTGCAGATTTTTATTCATATATTGCTGTCGAACTCACTGTATTTGATGTATTTAGAGCTTGACTTGTTATATCTACAGCACACCGATGTGTTGATCAGTTAATGCACTTGGCCTTTTAAAGGGTTAGTTCACCCAAAAGTGAAATGTCTGTCATTAACTCCTCTCCCTAATGTTGCTCCACACCCGTAAGACCTCCGTTCATCTTCACACACAGTTTAAGATATTTTATATTTAGTCCGAGAGCGTATGCAAGTGTATGCACACTATACTGTCCATGTCCAGAAAGGGAATAAAAACATCATCACAGTACTCCATATGAGACATCAGTGGGTTAATTAGAGTCTCTTGAAGCATCCAAAATACATTTGGGTCCAAAAATAACAAAAACTACGACTTTATTCAGCATTGGCTTCTCTTCCGCGTTTGTGTTCAATCCTCAAATAAAGATTTGAACGGTTGTGAATCAGCGAATTAATTCATGATTCGGATCGCCAGTGTCACGTGATTTCAGCAGTTTGACACGCGATCAGACCCAGTCTGTTCTCTGCTCTGATTGGTCACCCAGTCTGTTCTCTGCTCTGATTGGTCAGAAAGCAAATGCTCATTATCATATCTGAATCTCAGCTCTTGTCACACAGTGATCTGAAAAGTAATAAAATTATTTTTATTATTTTATGTGAATTATTTTTTTCCTCCACATGAACAACACGAACCAAACTCTTCCTATCTCAAATACAGCTGCAGCGTTTGAGGGCGGGGCAAAGAGTTCATCCAATGGGCATTATGCTAATGAGCTACACACCGATAGGTTTAGCAGGACGTGAGACTGGAATTACTTTCTTTCGGGAGACAAAATAAAAATTAAAAAGATATATTTTTTTGTTTGTTTCAGTTTTAGTTAATGTATTTCCCATTAATAACGTTAGTGCTTCAAGCAACATTTCCAATTTTTCTAACTGTGGGATTTCTAAGTTTGTTCATGTTTTATTTTAGCTTTACTTCAAATTTTAGCTTTGTATTTCAATGTTTTTAGTTTTAGTTAACGTTAATAACCCTGTCCCTTCAGTTTTGATGTTGAAATAAAATTAGTTATTTTGCATTTTAATAAAACTGTCTCATATGTCAAGTCACTGTTTTTCTGGCCCTAATGGTCAAATGAACTCGCTTAATTTTGATGATTTTTCTTCTTTTTAAAAAAAAGAAAACAAGACTTAATATCTAAAGTCATTTCACCTAAGAATTTTATGAAATTAATTACAATAAGTCATTATGAGAATGTTTAGATATTTGTTCTGGAAAACTCTTGGATAAAAGGTTAAATGTGGTTATTGACATAATTTAAAATAACTCTTTAGGCCAAAAAGGTTCTATTCAAGGAAAAATGTCCTAAATTACAGCATAATATACAGCATATTGCCAAAAGGCCTGCAGACGCTTCTACACACATTAGTGAAAGAATGGGTCGCTCTCAGGAGCTCAGTGAACTCAAGCGTGGGGCCGTGATAGGCTGACACCTGTGCAATAAGGCCATTCCTGACATTTCCTCACTACACTCTAAAAACTAATACTATGATTTACTCAATTTTTTTGGTGAAACATTTTTACACTAAAAAAATTGAGTAAATTTTAAAGCAGTGAAATCAATTATAGACACCATAAGAACTGAGTAAATGTAAGTAAAAAAATTAAGTAGATCTGAGTAACTGCATTTGTTACATTAACAAATTCAATTGAGTAGAAAAAAATGGGTAAAAGGCATTTTAAAAAACAATATTTATGACTAATATGAACTGTTTTTATTTATGAGTATTACTAACTTGTATAGTATAACTTTAATTTCCTCTAAACCTTTGTAAAATACTCCACAGTTCACACAAACACACTTATACATGACATGGCCTTTATTGTCGATGAGTACAGCAATAACGTTACAGCATATATTACTCTTTTGACATGTAAAGAATAACAGTTATTTTACAACATTTAAACTCATGTGACAAACATTTTAGAAGTAAAAATTAAACATTTAAAAGTAATTCAAGTGTAATCAACCGGTCTGTTATCCCATTTCCACCGTATCAGCGCTGTTTCTCGAGCCTGAGATGCGGTCTGCAGGTGGACTTTGAACTTGAGACCGCTGTCCTGCGTTTCATTCGTAGCTGAAAGATGCTGCGAGGCGCCAGACTCCATAACCTGACAATAAACAAACAGTGCCCAGTTTTAATAAGATTTTATCATCCAAATTCATAATATTCATTATCTTTAGGAATAAAGTTGTGTGTTTTGAGCCACACAGCAGGCGTTTCAAAGACCAACGCCACACATTAACTTAAGGTGACTCACACTGTCCCTGTATGTTGTTTTGAATAAAATAAAATGCCTTTAAGCACAGTAATGATTATATAGATAATAAAAAAAAACATACAAACCTGAATTTCACAGAGGAAATGCCCCAATTCTGCGACGCTGAGAAGAAGAAACTGCTCTGGTGACTGAGGAGAATTCAAATATCCGCACGCACTCAACCGTCGAGCTGTCGTCACGTCAGAGGGTGGGGGAGGGGCGCATTGTTTTAATCGAGTAAACTTACTCAATTTCTTCAGTGTGTGTTAAATATTAATAATCTTGATTTTAATTAAGTAATATTTGTGGTTCTTTAAACAGATCGGTTTAATTCTCCATTCTCAAATATTTTGAAATAAATTTCGCAAATGTATTAAGTATATTTAAAATAAATAATTGGTTATTTGAATACTAAATTATTTTAGTTAAAAAAACCTAAATATAACTATACATTTTAGACAAAATTAACTGTTGGATTTTTAGTCAATTATTTTGGTATGTTTAACTAAAACCATCAAGTTAATGATATTGAGAGATTTTATTAAGTTAATAAAGTTAATTATTACTGTGATATTTACTAAGCCACTGAATTATTTTTTAGAGTGTACTAAATATTCCACGCTCAACTGTTAGTGGGATTAGAACAAAGTGGAAGCGACTGGGAACAACAGCAACTCAGCCACGAAGTGTTAAATCCCAGAGCGGGGTCACCGCATGCTGAGGGTCACAGTGCGCAGAAGTGTGCAACTTTCTGCAGAGTCAACAGCTCCAGACCTCCAGACTTCTGTGGCCTTCAGATGAGCTCAAGAACAGCGGAGAGAGCTTCATGGAATGGGTTTCCATGGCCGAGCAGCTCATCCAAGCCTTACATCACCAAGAGCAATGCAAAGCGTGGGATGCAGTGGAGTAAAGCAGCCGCCACTGGACTCTAGAGCAGTGAGACGTGTTCTCTGAGCGACCAATCACGCTTCAGTCTGACAATCCCATGGACGAGTCTGGGTTTGGCGATCGCCTGGAGAACAGGACTTGCCTGACTGCATTGTGCCAAGTGTAAAGTTTGGTGGAGGGGGGTGGGGTTGTTTTTCAGGGATTGGCCCCTTAGTTCCAGTGAAAGAAACTCTTAATGCTTCGCCAAGACATTTTGGACAACAACCCTTCCTGTCCCAGCATGACTGCGCTCCAGTGCTCAAAGCGTCGCTCCATAAAGACATGGATGAGGAGTTTGGTGTGGAGGAACTGGACTGGCCTGCACAGAGTCCTGAGCTCAACCCGATAGAACAGCTTTGGGATGAATTAGAGCGGAGACTGAGAGCCAGGCCTTCTCGTCCAACATCAGTGCCTGACCTCACAAATGAGCTTCTAGAAGAATGGGCAAAAATCCCCATAAACACACTCCTAAACCTTGAGGAAAGCCTTCCCAGAAGAGCTGGAGCTGTTAGAGAGGATGGGCCGACTCCAGATTAAACCCTACGGATTAACAATGGGAAGCTCATGTGTGTGTGTGTAGAGGCGGCACAACACTTCTGGCAACATAGTGCATGTTTTACGAGCTGTTTCAGTCATAAAATTTAACCATTACAAATGAGTTGAAACTAATTAAAACTCAATCCATTAAATGATCACATTATATTATATAGATATATAATAGGTATAGAATTATTTTAAGTATAGGTATATTTTTCGTCACATCTGATGTAATGTGAATGTCTTTGTTGCCTGTTTCTTGTGGGCTTTTGTGAGCGGTGTATAAGCGTTCTGTAAGTCTTCATCTAAATCCCTCTCGGGTGTCGGATGGGGTTTCAGATAGCAGGGAATAATTTAAGGAGGAGATACGATCTCTGAGACACAGACGGATCTCCAGGTATTGCATTTTTTGAAGAATCGTAAATCATGTGTGGCGTGACAGTGCGTGTCTTCTGAATATCAAACCTAATAACAGAGCTCTTCCTCCTGTACACTCCTAAAAATAAAGGTTCTTTGGTAGGGTGTATGGTTCCATGAAGAACCTTTAAAGGGTTAGTTCACCCAGAAATGAAATGTCTGTCATTAACTCCTCTCCCTAATGTCGCTCCACACCCGTAGGACCTCCGTTCATCTTCACACACAGTTTAAGATATTTTATATTTAGTCCGAGAGCGTATGCAAGTGTATGCACACTATACTGTCCATGTCCAGAAAGGGAATAAAAACATCATCACAGTAGTCCATATGAGACATCAGTGGGTTAATTAGAGTCTCTTGAAGCATCCAAAATACATTTGGGTCCAAAAATAACAAAAACTACGACTTTATTCAGCATTGGCTTCTCTTCCGCGTTTGTGTTCAATCCTCAAATAAAGATTTGAACGGTTGTGAATCAGCGAATTAATTCATGATTCGGATCGCCAGTGTCACGTGATTTCAGCAGTTTGACACGCGATCAGACCCAGTCTGTTCTCTGCTCTGATTGGTCACCCAGTCTGTTCTCTGCTCTGATTGGTCAGAAAGCAAATGCTCATTATCATATCTGAATCTCAGCTCTTGTCACACAGTGATCTGAAAAGTAATAAAATTATTTTTATTATTTTATGTGAATTATTTTTTTCCTCCACATGAACAACACGAACCAAACTCTTCCTATCTCAAATACAGCTGCAGCGTTTGAGGGCGGGGCAAAGAGTTCATCCAATGGGCATTATGCTAATGAGCTACACACCGATAGGTTTAGCAGGACGTGAGACTGGAATTACTTTCTTTCGGGAGACAAAATAAAAATTAAAAAGATATATTTTTTTGTTTGTTTCAGTTTTAGTTAATGTATTTCCCATTAATAACGTTAGTGCTTCAAGCAACATTTCCAATTTTTCTAACTGTGGGATTTCTAAGTTTGTTCATGTTTTATTTTAGCTTTACTTCAAATTTTAGCTTTGTATTTCAATGTTTTTAGTTTTAGTTAACGTTAATAACCCTGTCCCTTCAGTTTTGATGTTGAAATAAAATTAGTTATTTTGCATTTTAATAAAACTGTCTCATATGTCAAGTCACTGTTTTTCTGGCCCTAATGGTCAAATGAACTCGCTTAATTTTGATGATTTTTCTTCTTTTTAAAAAAAAGAAAACAAGACTTAATATCTAAAGTCATTTCACCTAAGAATTTTATGAAATTAATTACAATAAGTCATTATGAGAATGTTTAGATATTTGTTCTGGAAAACTCTTGGATAAAAGGTTAAATGTGGTTATTGACATAATTTAAAATAACTCTTTAGGCCAAAAAGGTTCTATTCAAGGAAAAATGTCCTAAATTACAGCATAATATACAGCATATTGCCAAAAGGCCTGCAGACGCTTCTACACACATTAGTGAAAGAATGGGTCGCTCTCAGGAGCTCAGTGAACTCAAGCGTGGGGCCGTGATAGGCTGACACCTGTGCAATAAGGCCATTCCTGACATTTCCTCACTACACTCTAAAAACTAATACTATGATTTACTCAATTTTTTTGGTGAAACATTTTTACACTAAAAAAATTGAGTAAATTTTAAAGCAGTGAAATCAATTATAGACACCATAAGAACTGAGTAAATGTAAGTAAAAAAATTAAGTAGATCTGAGTAACTGCATTTGTTACATTAACAAATTCAATTGAGTAGAAAAAAATGGGTAAAAGGCATTTTAAAAAACAATATTTATGACTAATATGAACTGTTTTTATTTATGAGTATTACTAACTTGTATAGTATAACTTTAATTTCCTCTAAACCTTTGTAAAATACTCCACAGTTCACACAAACACACTTATACATGACATGGCCTTTATTGTCGATGAGTACAGCAATAACGTTACAGCATATATTACTCTTTTGACATGTAAAGAATAACAGTTATTTTACAACATTTAAACTCATGTGACAAACATTTTAGAAGTAAAAATTAAACATTTAAAAGTAATTCAAGTGTAATCAACCGGTCTGTTATCCCATTTCCACCGTATCAGCGCTGTTTCTCGAGCCTGAGATGCGGTCTGCAGGTGGACTTTGAACTTGAGACCGCTGTCCTGCGTTTCATTCGTAGCTGAAAGATGCTGCGAGGCGCCAGACTCCATAACCTGACAATAAACAAACAGTGCCCAGTTTTAATAAGATTTTATCATCCAAATTCATAATATTCATTATCTTTAGGAATAAAGTTGTGTGTTTTGAGCCACACAGCAGGCGTTTCAAAGACCAACGCCACACATTAACTTAAGGTGACTCACACTGTCCCTGTATGTTGTTTTGAATAAAATAAAATGCCTTTAAGCACAGTAATGATTATATAGATAATAAAAAAAAACATACAAACCTGAATTTCACAGAGGAAATGCCCCAATTCTGCGACGCTGAGAAGAAGAAACTGCTCTGGTGACTGAGGAGAATTCAAATATCCGCACGCACTCAACCGTCGAGCTGTCGTCACGTCAGAGGGTGGGGGAGGGGCGCATTGTTTTAATCGAGTAAACTTACTCAATTTCTTCAGTGTGTGTTAAATATTAATAATCTTGATTTTAATTAAGTAATATTTGTGGTTCTTTAAACAGATCGGTTTAATTCTCCATTCTCAAATATTTTGAAATAAATTTCGCAAATGTATTAAGTATATTTAAAATAAATAATTGGTTATTTGAATACTAAATTATTTTAGTTAAAAAAACCTAAATATAACTATACATTTTAGACAAAATTAACTGTTGGATTTTTAGTCAATTATTTTGGTATGTTTAACTAAAACCATCAAGTTAATGATATTGAGAGATTTTATTAAGTTAATAAAGTTAATTATTACTGTGATATTTACTAAGCCACTGAATTATTTTTTAGAGTGTACTAAATATTCCACGCTCAACTGTTAGTGGGATTAGAACAAAGTGGAAGCGACTGGGAACAACAGCAACTCAGCCACGAAGTGTTAAATCCCAGAGCGGGGTCACCGCATGCTGAGGGTCACAGTGCGCAGAAGTGTGCAACTTTCTGCAGAGTCAACAGCTCCAGACCTCCAGACTTCTGTGGCCTTCAGATGAGCTCAAGAACAGCGGAGAGAGCTTCATGGAATGGGTTTCCATGGCCGAGCAGCTCATCCAAGCCTTACATCACCAAGAGCAATGCAAAGCGTGGGATGCAGTGGAGTAAAGCAGCCGCCACTGGACTCTAGAGCAGTGAGACGTGTTCTCTGAGCGACCAATCACGCTTCAGTCTGACAATCCCATGGACGAGTCTGGGTTTGGCGATCGCCTGGAGAACAGGACTTGCCTGACTGCATTGTGCCAAGTGTAAAGTTTGGTGGAGGGGGGTGGGGTTGTTTTTCAGGGATTGGCCCCTTAGTTCCAGTGAAAGAAACTCTTAATGCTTCGCCAAGACATTTTGGACAACAACCCTTCCTGTCCCAGCATGACTGCGCTCCAGTGCTCAAAGCGTCGCTCCATAAAGACATGGATGAGGAGTTTGGTGTGGAGGAACTGGACTGGCCTGCACAGAGTCCTGAGCTCAACCCGATAGAACAGCTTTGGGATGAATTAGAGCGGAGACTGAGAGCCAGGCCTTCTCGTCCAACATCAGTGCCTGACCTCACAAATGAGCTTCTAGAAGAATGGGCAAAAATCCCCATAAACACACTCCTAAACCTTGAGGAAAGCCTTCCCAGAAGAGCTGGAGCTGTTAGAGAGGATGGGCCGACTCCAGATTAAACCCTACGGATTAACAATGGGAAGCTCATGTGTGTGTGTGTAGAGGCGGCACAACACTTCTGGCAACATAGTGCATGTTTTACGAGCTGTTTCAGTCATAAAATTTAACCATTACAAATGAGTTGAAACTAATTAAAACTCAATCCATTAAATGATCACATTATATTATATAGATATATAATAGGTATAGAATTATTTTAAGTATAGGTATATTTTTCGTCACATCTGATGTAATGTGAATGTCTTTGTTGCCTGTTTCTTGTGGGCTTTTGTGAGCGGTGTATAAGCGTTCTGTAAGTCTTCATCTAAATCCCTCTCGGGTGTCGGATGGGGTTTCAGATAGCAGGGAATAATTTAAGGAGGAGATACGATCTCTGACACACAGACGGATCTCCAGGTATTGCATTTTTTGAAGAATCGTAAATCATGTGTGGCGTGACAGTGCGTGTCTTCTGAATATCAAACCTAATAACAGAGCTCTTCCTCCTGTACACTCCTAAAAATAAAGGTTCTTTGGTAGGGTGTATGGTTCCATGAAGAACCTTTAAAGGGTTAGTTCACCCAGAAATGAAATGTCTGTCATTAACTCCTCTCCCTAATGTCGCTCCACACCCGTAGGACCTCCGTTCATCTTCACACACAGTTTAAGATATTTTATATTTAGTCCGAGAGCGTATGCAAGTGTATGCACACTATACTGTCCATGTCCAGAAAGGGAATAAAAACATCATCACAGTAGTCCATATGAGACATCAGTGGGTTAATTAGAGTCTCTTGAAGCATCCAAAATACATTTGGGTCCAAAAATAACAAAAACTACAACTTTATTCAGCATTGGCTTCTCTTCCGCGTTTGTGTTCAATCCTCAAATAAAGATTCAAACGGTTGTGAATCAGCGAATTGATTCATGATTCGGATCGCAATTCACTGACTCATAACCGTTTGAATCTTTTTGTTGTGCCAGTGTTAAAAAAAACAATAAAGAGAATGTTAAAAAAAAAAGAAATAAATAAAAATAAAATGTCATGAATATTAAGACAAAACATTTAAAACAGAATCTCACGAAACCTGTCGAGAAAGGTTACATATTACTCCCAAAATAACAACAAAAAAAAATGTACTTTGCATAAAGATGTTAATATTATTAATGACCTTAAATGTTTAAACTCTAAAAATGCTTAACTCCCATAATATAGAGTTTATTTTCCTTAATGCAAACTAAAATGTCCCTTTTTTTTGGAATGCACAAGTAAAATAACTAAAACTGAAATAAAAAGCGTATTTTTTTAAAATTTATATTAACTAATAAAATGATAAAAAAGCACAAACAATTAAATTGAACACACACACCCTCTATATTTTTTGGGGTAAAATGTGTCAGGACATGTTAGATTGGCATCTTGTATGTATGCAGTGTTATTTTTATTTTATGTTTCAATTCGCTTTTGTGTTTAATTTCATTTTGTGCCTTTTTTGGTCATTTTTTTTTTTAGTTTATATAAATAAATACAAAAATATTTCAGTTTTAGTTAAGTATTTCAGGTTAATAACTTAACGCTAATGCATCAACTTACAATATTTTCTGTTCTCATTTTTATTTAGTTTAACTTTTTCAACTAATTTATTTTATTTCAGCTTTATTTCAAATAACAGACATGTTTTTAATAGTTTTAGTTAACAGCCCTGTATGCAAGTCACACAACGTGTTTACAAGATTATATTTCATTTTTTGTTCAGTTTTGATTTTGGGAATGGAAGTTATTTTGCATTTTAATTCAATTTTGTGTAAAATATCAAGTTACAATTAATTTTGTTGGGGCTTGAAACCTTGACTGACATTATAAGTGGGATTTAGGGTCAAATATGCCCGTTTTCTTCTGAACTGATTATTCCTGATTCCTTTCACTGATTTTGTATGAATGTTAGTGATGATCTGGACAGGTGACTGTGTTTAGTTCCCGTGGTGTTAAAAGTGAATCTCACCTGGCAGCCTCGGTCAGATTTATTCTGGCTACATTATAAGAGCTGCGGGGCGACTGAAGCAAATGTCCAGTTTCATGGTCCTCATATGGCCAGACTGATATGAAACCACATTCTGTGAAGAGCCTTAATGCATTTCTGACAGCATGCAGCGGCGTGGCTTTTATTTCTCGGGCTTGTGTGACAGTAAATGGCAGCACTGCAAGAGCGAGACCGCATAGAGAATGAAAACCGCGAGTGAAAGAAAGCAGAAAAACTGACAGAGCTCAGGGTGGTTTCAGAGAGGCATACATGCGCACTTATTCCTCGGTTTTAAATCAGTGAGCTGCCTATATGGACAGCATTTTAAGACATTTCCAAAAACGGTTCCAAAAAGACTTGCAGTGCACAAGTGTGCATGTGGTGCGGCTTTAGCGTTTGACCGAAGGTCGGTATCTGAGACTACTGTTGGCCAAATTCTAATGTAAGTTTGTGCATTGCAACATGCTCTGAAAAAAGTCAGTTTTAAAGGAATCCTTCATTACAACAGGGTCATGGGCGGCCAAGGCTCATTGATGCACGTGGGGAGCGAAGGCTGGCCCGTGGGGTCCGATCAAACAGACGAGCTACTGGAGCTCAAACTGCTCCAGAAGTTAATGCTGGTTCTGATAGAAAGCTGTCAGAATACACAGAGCAGCTCAGTTTGAGGCGTATGGACCAGTCAGGGTGACCTCTGACCCCTGACCCCGCCGAAAGCACCAACAGTGGCACGTGAGCATCAGAACTGGACCACGGAGCGATGGAAGAAGGTGGCCTGGTCTGAGGAATCCCGTGTTCTTTTACATCACGTGGATGGCCGGGTGTGTGTGTGTGTGTGGCTTACCTGGGGAACACATGGCCCCAGGATGCACTATGGGAAGAAGGCGAGCCGGCGGAGGCAGTGTGATGCTTTGGCCAATGTTCTGCTGGGAAACCTTGCGTTTGGTTTATATCACAGCTCAGCCAGAGCCATTGAGCTCGGTAAAGTCACAGTTTCTTCTCCATATCGCTTTATCCTCTATATAGTGCACTGTCTGCACTGTGTGCTATTCACCATGTAAAAAACAGTAAATTGTGAAAAAAGTAAAAGATTTCAGCCGCAGCTTGAGTGTCTGTTTATAATATAGGGGGCGGGGCTTCCGATTCTTGAGAGTATTTGATTGGACAGGAAATCTGATGAGAAGACAGAGTGATGTCATCAAAATCATTGATCACTATTGGTGGAAATGAGATGTAAGTTTTGGACCCACTTTATATTAGGTAGCCTTAACTACTCTGTACTAACATTGTAATTAATCTTTTGATACAATGCACTTATTGTGTACATACATGTTTTTACATTGTACTTACATTTTTAAAAAAGGACCTGCATGTAATTACGTCTGTAATTAATTTCTGTAGTTACCGTATATACCCGAATATAAGACGACGAGGTTTTGTGTCCTAAAAATTGGTTGGAAAATGGGGGGTCGCATATCTATTAAACTGACGATACTGTCGCGCAGTCACAACATGAGCGACGCTCACACTGAGAAACTCCGCTAAACATTCAAAATGTTTCTTTTTATATTAATAATATATGATACAATTAAACAACATCACTCAACCAAGAGAGTGCCTTCCTGAATACCATCATGTCTGAAAATGACACTGATTTCATATGACAGCTCCATAAACAAATTAACATTTAAGTCATTTACATTTTAGATGCAGGAATGGTTTTGTTTTATTTCAGCAGTGAAAATAGTTCCAAACAGCAGAACCATAACGCGTCTCACAGCAACAGTGTGCGTTACTGAATGATTCAGTGTTTGGTTGAATCAAAGATTCAATAACCTGTTCGTGAACGACTGCCTCAATCTTGAATGAATCAGCTGTTTGAATGAATCGTTTGAATGAACGACTCAGTGACTCACTCATTAAGACGGTCACCTGCTGCCACCTACTGGAGCTTTAGGTTCATGGTTACACATGCTTTCTAAAATTTGTTATTCATCCAAAAATACAAATCTCATAACATTACTTAATGCAGTTGTAATTTTTTCAGTTTAAATTACTTAATTTGATTGGTAACAGCCCCATAGCCTAGTGTCTTATTTAAATTGAATGTATAGATCAAATTTAATGCAGCACTGGGTAACTTTTGCTCTCGGGGTCCCCCTACTGTTGGTAAAAAATAATGTCCTCAACTACTGTCGTAAGCTCTGTCCTCCTACAACAGGGGATGCCATCGCGCGTGCATTTGTTGACATGACAGCCCTGATAGCCCTGAACTAGTGATGCGCGGGTCGTCTCATAACCCGCGGACCCCGTATGTCTATTTAATGGTCGCGGGTGCGCGGCGGGTTGTAAAAATATATCCAGTGGTGCGGGGCGGGCCAAATAACTTCATAAAAGCGTCCCGCGGGTCGGTGCAGCACTAACAGTTCCCCTGAACACTGCAGGAGGAGTTCAGAGTTCTTCTGGCGGCGCGTGTGAAATGTCTTCATCCCAGGTACAGTCAGTGGCATGTCTCAGCATGTCATATGAATATAATTTCACAGGTTTTATTTTTTTCAAACGCCAAATAATCACGATGCTCACGTTTACAAGCCAGCGTCATTATAGCAGTCTATTGGTTAGCGTTTTCCAGAATCTATATGATACTTCAGTTCAATGTTTGAGTGGTCGGTAATCACCGTAACAAGCAGGACAGCATCGGTCGGGCACGCCTCCTTCAGCTCACGCCGACGAGCAAACGCTGGTCACATGTTGATCCTCGTCCTGCCTTTAATCACATCACTTTTTCGTTTCCTCTTATTGCTTTCCTCCAACAAAACCTTTTCTTTCTTATGTGTCTGTGCTGCTTCGGACATGACTATATTATCCGACGAACAAAGTTGGGCTCGCACGTCCGAATGTAAGGAAGTGTGTGTGTTGGTGGAAGTGTCGTATATGCCGTAAAGCAGTCGGATTTTGTAGTTCTTTTTGTTCTCGGGTTACTACCCGAAACCCGAAGTTTAAAAGTACGATTAAAAACGATACAGACCCCGTCAGGCTATGGCAGACGTGTCATTCAACCTATTGTAAGTCGATTTATCATCACAAGAGTCTTGAAATATATATTATGAAGGTTAAAAAGTTACCTAGTGCTGATTTAAGAATATAATATAAGATTAGGGGGGGAAATGCCCTTTAAAAAAGGTAAGGGGGGGAGGGTCTAATATTCAGGTTCGTCTTATTTTCGGGTATATACGGTATATTTATAAATACACAGTTGACACTTCCCTTACACCTAACTCTATACCCTTAAAAAACAGATTTTTTGATGTAAGTACATTTTACTTAAGGCCTACTAATATAAAGTGGGGCCTACGTTTTTAAGAGTGTTAGGACAAGTGTTATAAAAAATGTAATCTAATTTATATGGACTATTTTACACAATATTTGTTTGTTGTTTTGATTAGACACACAAATCACGTGTCGAGTAAAGCTGTGCGAGGTGGCATTTAGGATGTAGACATTAACACGACTAGAGCACAGCTAATCTGCTGGGAAAATATGCTTTTCTCTGAGAATGAAAGCACAAGCGTTCCTGCAGAGAGAGGCGTTTGGGGAGAAACAATTCTGCCTACTTCACAGATCACAGGCTGACAGACGGAGGCTCTTCTGAGGCTCAAGACGTGGCATAGAGCGTCTCTGCCAGAGCAGTGTGTGGAGCGCAGCGGTTTGGGGACGGGGTTTGATTACAGAAGCTGCTGGGTCATCGGCCCGTCACTCAGATCTCTGATTTTGTCAATCGCTGGGATGCAATCTTTAGATCCTCAACCAGGAAATCTCTCCCATTTAAAAACAGAGCATTTGCATTTTTTTAGGGCTAGGGTCTAGGGCTGCACGATTTGGGAAAATGTATAATTGCGATTTAAAATGCGATTTATTGTTTTCATTTTTTTACAAATGAAAAGTGTGTGTATATAACGTTTTGTGTTTATATATTTTGACTAATAATAATTATTATGATTATTATTACTGCAAAAAATATTTTTACATATAAAACATTACCATTACAATAACATTTTCATAATTACAAATAAAAAAGAGTATGTCAATAAATATAACAATATAATACTAATTATTATTATACATTTTTTTGTAAATATTTTACAGAACTTATTTTACAAAAAACAACAATTGCTGGGTTACCTATTAATATGCAGACAGTCTATGACTAAATAACACTGGAAAGGTCTAAGCCTAAGGAGTTATTGTAAACATTTTTTAAATAAATATAATAAAAGATATATATATATATATATATATATATATATATATATATATATATATATATATATATATATATATATATATATATATATATTATAAAAATCTGTGTTGTTTATCTGTGATAAAGTGTTAAAGTCTATGTCTTTAATATGAAATATGAACCTCTTGTGCATCCACTGTGAGGAAAAAAACCTATTGTTTCTTCAATGTACATGGATTGTCCTATAAATGTATAATTTAAGTTTATTAAGTTTTAAAATGTATATAAAGTATTACTTTCTTATTATTTAATACCCAAAAGTTTTTAATACATACTGAAAGCCAGAGGGGCGCTGATGTGAAGCTAACGCGGTGTAAACGCTTTGATTAAACATGACGACAATAAACACGACTGCAGCAAAATATGGTTTATTTGAGTTCTTCAAGCCATCTGGGGTATTTTCATAATAATAAAGTATAATGCAGTGCTGATTGACATAACTTCATTCACTCACACACTCGACTGACGATATGAAGTGAGTTAAACATGTTATTAAACGTTGTCTTTTGTTGAACAGGTTAATGAACGCTTCACTAGTTTGTAGAGATGTTTGACTCGTGTTGCTTTTTCAAACGCACGTTATAAGCGTCTCAAACTCGCAGTTTATCAGACGGAGCAGCGTTTACTCCTGATCACAGAGCTGCTCTCCGCTGACACACTGGGCATTTATTTATTTCATTAAAATCGCAGCCTTTAAGCTTTCATAATCGCACACAAGCCAAATCGCGATTGCGGTTCGATTTCGATTAATCGTGCAGCCCTACTTGTGACTATCCGAAACACTCAAGCAACATTGAGACCTAGTTGTAAGATTTATGTATTTGAGTTGCATATAAAATGTCCATTCATTTGGATTGCACAGTTGTACTTAAATGAACACTCAGCAAGCGTCAAATGCGAGTTAAACTGCATATGTGCATCTGAAGTACACACCCAGAAAGCTGCGTCTCAGACAGCGCATGAAAACTGAACTCTTTCACGTTGTCTTGCGCTTAAACGTAAACATAGTCGGAAGAAGGCATGTGTATTAGCAGAGGTGGAAAGAGTAACAAAATATTCTACTCAAGTAAAAGTACTGTTACTTCAATGAAATTTTACTTAAGTACAAGTAAAATTACTGGTCTAAAAATTTACTCAAGTAAAAGTAAAAAGTAGCTCATTTAAAATGTACTCAGAGTAAAAGTTACTTAGTTTCTTTTTTAACAGTGGGGGTGGGGGACTCTCCCTGTAGGGTTGTGATAGAATGAGATTTTCACGATATGACAACTGTCTCAGAAAACATCAATTAAACATTTACTGTACCTATTATTAAATGATGGTTATTATCACTTGTTAAAATGATGTTAAATGAATGAAGAAGATTGGTCTTTTTTTTATTTGGTTGAACAAATGCTTTATTATAACAAACTTAAAACCATTTGTTTATTTTGTTTATCAAAATTTCAATAAAACATGTCTAATAAACTAAATTCAATAAATTACTATGAATTAGATTAACAACTTATTTTTATCATTAATTTGTAAAAATGTTTAAGAATAATAGAGTCCATATGTAGTAGACGGAGCAGCTCATTCACAGAGAGAGAACAAGCAGATCATATATTCATATAGCAATGTTTTGTGCTTTAATGTTCACAGACCATGTCGCGATTTGATTTATTTCTAAGGCCTACAGCTCTACATTCGAGTTTTTCGTTCATCCACCAGTTTGCGCGTATTACGCCAAATTTACGTTATGATGTAAAGTTAATGTTCATGACTGGATTCCCGGATTCCCTCTGCGTCACAGAAATCAATCGGCCTTAAGTTATAAAACACCTTTATCTGCACAGAGGGATGTGTGCCCGAACATGTTCTATGTGTTTCTTCATTTGCATCCACATTTTGTGCACATTTGATATCCACCACATTATTTTTTTCTATATCCAAAGTATTTCTAACTAGCCAGGAGTTCACGACGGCGTTTTGCTTTCACCTGGGTCTGCGTCACTGACGTCTGTCTTGTTCGTCTCCATCTGATATTTGCGCGCATGTTCTCTCCCGCGCCCCGCGCCGTCTATTCAATATTAGTCATTTCCGGATCGCGGTCTTTTTCCTCCTCTCTTTGCATTAATGATTTATTTTTACTCGGTAACGGATGTGGTTTAAAATGTAGCGAAGTACAATAGTTTAATCAAAATGTACTTAAGTAAAAGTAAAATTACAGATTTTTAAAACTACTTAAAAAAGTAGAAGTACACAGAAAAACTACTCAATTACAGTAACGCGAGTAAATGTAATTCGTTACTTTCCACCTCTGTGTATTAGTGTATTAGATCCGTGCTTTCGCTCTTAAAGTGACAGCAGCCTAATATTACTGATGTTGTCTAATGTTCATCTAAAAACAAAAGACAAAATTAAAATATATCTAAATATATACAGGGCCTAAAATTGTCAAATACGAGCAAAAATAGGTGTTTGCGATGTCAATCACCAGTTGGCTGGGAATATGCGATGGTGTGAATGTAATCAAACGTGATATCGGACTCAGTCCCAAATCTGCGCAAGATGTCAGCGCTATATTTCGACCCTCCGGAGGCTTCAAAAACTTCAGCAGAAGAGAATGGAGGTGCCTCGTTCTTATTTTTTTTTTTGGTCTATAGTGTGGACAGACAAGTTGCTCATCCTTATGTGATCTTATTGCGTTGTGTGCAGTTAGGACACGGTGTATAGAGCTATAAGGCCATCTAGTGGCAAGAGTCATGAAATATCATCTTAGGGCGTTTTCACACCTGAAGTCCGCACCAAGGTCCGAACCAAAGTTCGCGTTTTGATCAATTGTATCCCTTTGGTTAGTTTTGGTTTGCTTTCACACTGCAGTCATGCGAGCGCGCTAAAGAACTTTACACTCGCACTGGCGTCCCGTCGTCTTCATCTCTGTGGGCTGCATCTGAACATTGATTGGTTTGTTAGCGGACGTGCGTCTGACGTCAGTGTGTTGTCAATTCAGCGTAACTTTAACAAGAATGAATGAACAGACGCATATCGTTGCCAATACTGTTAATATCATGGCATTACTATCTGCAGCACCAACTATACTCGAGGCAAATCCACCAAATCAACGTCCTCGTTGAACACTTTATCGGCGCCGACAGGAAAGGAAGTGAAGATAGGCTACTTTTTTTAGCCAAACAATGTATTTTGTTTTATAGTTATGTTTGAATATTATAATGTTATTTTTAAATTTCATCTAGGCTATATTGATTATGAAACGCGCACAGATGTGCAATAGATGTCAAAGACATCGGGTCAGAATGATTTGACCACTTCATTAAGTTTTGTTTTGTAGAAAGCTTTGTATAAATTGTATCTTAATTTGAATAAATGTTTCATCATTTGCCTGAATATAATAAATCAGCTTTAATAAATAATATAGCAGACATCCCGTGACGGATCATTTGCGTTGCACATGAACTAGAGCGGCCTCATAAATTAACCGAAACTCAGCATAGAGGCTACTTCTCACAGACATGAGATATATATATATATATATAGTCAAGCAGAGCACACTGTTCCCGCGAGCTGACTGAGCGGTTCTGTTTAAAATGCTGCGCTCCATCACTGCATGTGCTGTGAGTTTAATCTGTGTTTTTTCACTAATCCTACACCAGAACTTCCTGTAAATGGTCTGAAAGTCCGAACTATACAGAAAATGCTTTCACACAAGAAACGAACCTTTGTTCAGTTTGGTCCGGACCGATACTACCTCTTCATCGGACCAAATTTCGTCAGTTTGGTTCAGACCGTGATCTGAGGGAGGTTTCACAGCTGTAATTTTGGTTCGTACCAAACTTAAAAGTCCGAGAATCCGGACCAAACAAGGTAGGTGTGAAAGCAGCCGTATGTTATTATATTTCCACAAGAGGTCGGCAGAGCGCGAGATATTTTGAGCTGGTTATTCATGTATTGGAGTTATTTTGAATTTAATCTGGAAGAATGTTCTTTAAAATTATATAATGAATTGATAAAATATAGTAATTTAAAGGTAAATAAGATTTTTTTTTTTTAACTTTTTCGGGCTTTGGGTCATTTTGACCCATGAGAGAAGGATGAAAATATTTGTCTAAGAAATAAGGACCACTCGTTTTTAACTGGATAACTTAAGTGACTTATTAGGATTAATATACAAAAAGACTATGCAGTGTTACTTTCCATTTGATTGCTTTATTATATTTCAGATTTTTCTTCGGCATCTAAAATTTTAGAATTTTTGCAAATAAAAAAAAGTTTCATGGCTGGTAAAATAAATATACTTAGATATAAATATAAAAGTTAGTTTTAGGACATGTATACACATGTATACAACTGTATGCAATAGTGCTAATAATCTGAAAATGTTTTGAATACACAATAACTAGGTTTGTATATTTGTCATCAATAAATCAAATTTCTTTCACTCTTTAATGAACTGAATATTGCGTGATCCACAACTTTTAACCATGTTCGCAGATTTATGCAAGTAGTTTATATGAATGCATTTTAAAAACATGGTTATTTTAATACATATAGATAATAATCTCCCATGATTTTAGTGCAGAAATCGGACCTGTATGCATCACATTTAATTGTATTAGTTTATGTTAAAACAATTTCGAACACATCTGAAAAGTAGGAAATCGAGTGGCATCAAACACATCCATTAAAACCGTGTTGCAATTTGCATGTATTGTTCAATAGCTGTCATTGAAAAATGAAGCTTTTTCCCCACATAATTGATGCAGTCACGCTAAGCAGCCAAACGTCGACCCTCGGCTGATTAATCAGCATTATTTTGGACATTATGAGATTGATCTCCAGACTTGACTGTTGGCGGCAGCCGTTGAAGAGCCCATATTGATCGAGCGCTTGTGTTAATCTGTTCTTTTTCTGCTGTGGTTTACATTCTGGCTCATTCTCAAGGGCTTTGTCTGCATCTAATTGAACAGCGCGGCTCCTAAATGCTACAAAATCACAAATTGATTGTGTTGGCAGAAGCCGCGCATACGGATGTGTGTGTGTGTGAGATTAGTATGCATGTGCCGCAGCGTGAAGCATGCAGATTCGTTTGGAGCTAAATTTCGACAGAGCTTCCCGGTAGGATTCGCTGCAGGAGCTCGACAACATCATAATGAGAAATCTGAGCTGACGTCGCGCTCTTTTTTTTGTTTCTTTTTTTTTTTTTTTTTCACTCTTCGGTCTTCAGCTTCAGTTCTTCTGAAGGGCAAACTCACATTTTTTACAGCTATGCATGAGAAGAACCCTGAGAGCGGAGCTTTATTAAACAAACCTAGACAGTTTCAAAGTCTACATCAAATCACACTTTCACGAGTTCACACTTACAAATAATTCAGATAGAATAAATAGTATGCGTATTTGGCGTGCTGTCCGAGGAGAGGGCTCCAAGCTCGGTATTTGGCCCGAACCCAGAGTACCCCCCCCGTATCTCTGGTTAGGAAAGTTAACCAGGTGCGTGTGAGGTAGAAGGGGTGGTGGAGGGATGCTGCAAACTTTGTCAAGGAACATTGGTGAGTTGACTGGCTATTTATGTGATCCTCTACTTGAGCTGATTGGTAGACATGATGATTACTGATTGTTGACAGCTGGTTGGAATGACATCATGATTAGGTAGATCATTTGCACGTGCTTCTCCCGAACTTAGTTTTTTAAGAAACATCATTTCACGAGTTCACACTTACAAATAATTCAGATAGAATAAATAGTATGCGTATTTGGCGTGCTGTCCGAGGAGAGGGCTCCAAGCTCGGTATTTGGCCCGAACCCAGAGTACTCCCCCAAAAAATTGCTACTAGCATAGGACAGCAGCCAGTAAATGATGTTGATGCCCCCCAAAAGTTGCAGAGCATGAACTGGTGCTGTGCCGATCGAAGGGGGGTTAGTTACTGGATCGGGAGATCTTTGATCATTATTTTCTGAGGTTTTGGTGGTCGTGGTATCAGACGGGTGAAACTCGTTGGTAGTCAGCTGGGGGTGGTTGCTTGTAGGCGGGAGGAGATAGCAGTGCTGTGGCAGTGGAGACGAGCTGTTTCAGCATGCTTTCGAACGTATCCAATGGGCTGGCTGTACAGAGAATTAGGCTCCTGTAGGAGTTGAGAAGATGACACTGCTGTGGTGGTGGGACTAGTTTGGATGGAGGAACAGAACTCCTGCAGGAGTGAGGTTGGTGATACTGCTGGCAGTGGAGATGAGCCCTTTGAATCTGCTTTCCCAAACTATCCGAAGACCCAGTTGTACAGAAAATTAGGCTCTCTGTAAGGGAACGGTGAGACTGCTGAGACAGTGGAACGGGTTTTGGAAGGGCGTATCAGAGCTCCTGCGGGAGCGGAATTGACTGTAACTGCTGCAGCAAAGATACGAGACGTTTCAACTTGCTTTCCAACTATCCAAACGAACCATTTGTATGGACGATTGGGCTCCTGTGGGAAAGGAGATGGCGACATTGCTGTGGTATTGAAACGAGTTTCGGTGGAGTATCGGGCTTTGCGAGAGCGGAGTTGTCGATACTGCTGCAGCCGTGGGGACGAGCCGTTTTAACTTGTTTTTTGAAACCCCCGGGTTGGAAGTAGAACCTCGACTCCTGCGGAAATATGGAGAGATCACTGCTGCGGCAGTGCGAGCAAGTTGAATGGAAAAACGGAACTCTTGCGGGAGCTGAGGCGGTATCACTGCTGTGGTAGTGGAGGCTTTGGGTGGAGGAACTGGCTTCTGTTGGAGCGGAGGAGATGACACTGTTTGCAGTAAAAGTCGGTTGGAGAAACTGGGCTTCTGCTGGATCGAATGAGATAACACTGCTGCGGCAGTGAGAACCAGCTGGATGGAAAAGCTTAGCTTCTGTTTGAACGGAGGAGATACTGCTGCGGCAGTGAGAGCCAGCTGGATGGGGAATCCTGAGATTCTATTGGAGCGGAGGAGATAACACTGCTGCGGCAGTGACAGCCAGCTGGATGGAGAATACGGAGCTTTTGTTAGAGCGGAGGAGATAACGTTGCTGCGGCAGTGAGAACCAGCTGGATGGAAAGCTTAGCTTCTGTTAGAACTGAGGAGATACTGCTGCGGCCGTGAGAGCCAGCTGGATGGGGGAATACTGAGATTCTATTGGAGTGGAGGAGATAACACTGCTGCGGCAGTGACAGCTGGCTGGATGGAGAATACGGAGCTTCTGTTAGAGCGGAGGGGATAACACTGCTGCGGCAGTGACAGCCAGCTGGATGGAGAGTCCTGAGCTTCTGTTAGAGCGGAGGAGATAACACTGCTGCGGCAGTGAGAGCCCGCTGGATGGGGAATACGGAGCTTCTATTGGAGCGGAGGAGATAACCCTGCTGTGGCAGTGACAGCCAGCTGGATGGAGAATCCTGAGCTTCTGTTAGAGGGGAGGAGGTAACACTGCTGCGGCAGTGAGAGCCAGCTGGATGGAGAATCCTGAGTTTCTGTTTGAGCGGAGGAGATAACACTGCTGCGGCAGTGACAGCCAGCTGGATGGGGAATACTGAGCTTCTATTGGAGCGGAGGAGTTAACACTGCTGCGGCAGTGGGAGCCAGCTGGATGGAGAATCCTGAGCTTCTGTTTGAGCGGAGTTAACACTGCTGCGGCGGTGACAGCCAGCTGGATGGAGAATCCTGAACTTCTGTTAGAGCAGAGGAGATAGCGTTGCTGCGGCAGTGACAGCCAGCTGGATGGGGAATACTGAGCTTCTGTTAGAGCGGAGGAGATAACACTGCTGTGGCAGTGAGAGCCGGCTGGATGGAAAAACTGAGCTTCTGTTTGAGCAAAGGAGATAACACTGCTGCGGCAGTGGAAATTTGAGGTGGGTTCCTGCGGGAGTAACTGGAGAGATGCTGCTACGGCAGTGAATATTATTGATTCACTTAGTGAATTTGGTGATGTTGAAATGGAGCGGATGTGGTGGTCCTGTAGGATTGAGTGTATGGAAAAAAAGCTGAAGCTGAAACAATTTTAGCTGATGAGGGTCTGTTGGGCTTCTTTGATGTGGGAGCGATTGGAGCGGATGTAGCTCTTGAAAGCCTCTGACGACCAGCGACCAAGTTTTTGGATCTGGTGCTGGGAGAGACCTTTTTGAGCAGCTGTGGTTGCTGCACCTATGCGGAATGAATGGCTAGAAAAGTTGTCTGCTGAGATGCCGGATAGAATCAGTATAGACTTGAGGTGTTTTTGGAACCAGAAACGTGTGACAGGGCGGTTAGCATCGTCTGTGAAGAGTGGTTCAGAGAAAAGTTTAGTCAGCGAACTTCTGAAATGAAGGTAGGCTAAAAGGGATTGATACGGCTGGATTGGTGATGGAAGGTTGAAAATGTAAATGGAATGCCCTTTTTTCATTTGGTCCGTCTTGCTTTGTTTGATGAAGTAAGAGATTGTTTCGTTATCTAGCACTGCTAGGTCTGAAATTGTAGGATGAAGCTTTGGGTTGAAGGTGGATGTGATGGTAATTTCTGAGCTTCTGAGAAAACCGAAGAAAGCCAATATGAACATTGCATCCAGAGTGCGGGCAGTATTGGTGTAGTGGTATCCTCGGCGGAGGGTGGAGATACATTTGGTAAGTATATCTAGAGTTATTGGTTGTCTGGCGTCTGGGTGGGTGGGTTGAGTCTTTTGGATGCCTTTGATGAGCATGGATGTTTGTGAATTGGATATTTCTGGAGAGGGCAGACCAAACGCAAGTTTGTGAAAAAATTGAATTCCGCTTAGATAACCCTTGATGGAGCTGACTTGGAGGTTCTTGGTGCTGTTGAGATAAGATATGAATGAAGTGATGGTAAGCGAAGAATAATCTGGAAAATTCAGCTTGTATATGGAGTGAAAAGACTTGAAACACTTCCATGCAGTTAGGTAGGATTGAAGGGTTCTGGGGGAAACAGCTTGAAGGATGGAATTGAGAGAAGCGTCAATGAGGGGTCTCAATGGGTGGTTTATGGGAATATTAGCTCTCAATACTTTGGTACTGGGGTTGGGAATGGGAATGGGTCCGCCTCTGGCGCCAACAGCCTGAATTTCTGTGAGGATCTGTGCTCTAATGTTGCTGGCGACAGGGGGCAGTTCCAAGGCTGTAGAATTCGGCGGGAAGGGCATCTGTGTTGCAGAAAACAGGGTGAATGGAGCACTAGTTTGGGAAAAAGAGTTAGGCGGATAGAAAACCAGGGGCCGAAAACCGCTTGCGGAGGCAACCTCTCGTTTCAGTCGGTCCCCGACAAAGAAGGAATGGGAAAAAGGGGAAAGAGGAAAGCTAAGGAGGACAAAAAGCTGCTGGGCCTGCACCGCTAGCGGAGGCAGCCTCGCGCTAGAGTTTGATGGTGGGGCTGCAGGCCAAGGGAAGGGGTTAGAAAAAGTGACAGGAAAAGGCTGTGATACAAAGCTTGAGCTGCTGGCGGAAGCGTACTTACGCTTAAAGGATTGCCTGGGGCAGGGGAAACTGGTATTGTAACCTGGGGCGCAATGCTGGAAAACACCCACGGTCTCTGGCTCGGCGGAGCAGAGAGATGAGTTGGGCTGGGTGGCGGCGACGATGGCAGCGGTGGCTGGAACTGGGGCGCGGCCCGGGCTAGCTGAGGGCCTGCTGCAGTGGCCTGGTGCTCGAGGAAGAACCAATTCTGTGGGAGAAGGGGTCTTTTGAGAGCGTGAGTTCGGATCCTTATGTTTCCTTGATCTGTTTATAGTTTTGGAAGGTGGAGTGGATTTTGGAGATGGAGAAGCTGCTTGAACGTACAGGTTGTATAATTTGGCTTTATTAATTCTTCTGGAAAAATTATCCTCGACACTGATTAGCACTTGTCTTAACCCTAGTACGGTCCATTTCTCTATTGCTGGAATCGTAGGTTGTACTGAGGAGTAGGAGGAAGCTGGAGATGGTGGATGTCTTGAAGGTGGAGGCGATGGCAAGCCTCTGCGTCTCGGTGTACGGGATGTGGCTCGGCTGGGCCGACGGCCACGCTGTGTTGCTGGAGATTCAGTCACGGTGTCTTGTTGGGTTGTGGTGCTCCTTGCAGCTGTGGAATGCTGTAGAGGATCTTCGTCAAATGGATAAATTTCATTCTCAAACATTGCAATGGGTAGGACCAATTTTCTTCAGCTCCTGCGGAAGCATAAAGAACAACACTGTTTTGGCAGTGGAGAAACGGTTAGCCAGAGAAACCGAGCTCCTGTGGGAGCAGAGGGAACTGCACTGCTTGCAGCAGTGGAGAAACGGTTAGCCAGAAAAACTGAGCTCCTGTGGGAGTAGTGGAAAAACGGTTAGCCAGATAAACTGAGCTCCTGTGGGAGCAGAGGGAACAGCACTGCTACAGCAGTGGGGAAGAGATTAGCCCGAAAAACTGAGCTCCTGTGGGAGCAGAAGGAAGCACACTGTTATGGACACTGGAGGAATTAGCCAGAGAAACTGAGCTCCTGTGGGAGCAAAAGGAAACACACTGTTATGGATACTGGCGAAATTAGCCAGAGAAACTGGGCTCCTGTGGGAGCAGAAAGAACAGCACTGCTGTGGCACAGGAGAAAAATAGCCGGAGAAACTGAGCTCCTGCGGGAGCAGAGATAACAGCGCTGCTGTGGCGCGGAGGAGAAAAAGATTAGCCAGAAAACTGAGCTCCTGTGGGAGCAGAGAGAATAGCACTGTTATGGCAGAGGAGAAATTAGCCAGAGAAACTGAGCTCCTATGGGAGAAGATGGAACATCACTGCTTCTGTGGTGGAGAAAAAGTTAGATGGAACAAAATGGAAAAGCATGTTTGTAAAACCATAATGGGACTCTTATTTTGAAAGAGACCCATTTGGGTCCAACTCTTATTAAATTTAGCATACAACATTACAATATAATCACAATAAAGAAAACAGTCCTGGTTCATAAGAACTTGGCGCCATACATTGATTGTAAATGCTCTGAAACTGTAATATTCTGAACGCAACACGGCGCCACATTCAAAAGTTTAATCACAATTAGGAAGATGTGATGTATGTTTCTGTCTCCAAAATATAAGATGGCTTAAATAATCATTATGCTGTATTGTCAACATTTAAGTTACTTAGCCTCACGATACATTCATTCGCTTTGCGAGCGAGTAAATTTATTGTTTATCACCACAGCAATTGCACTTTGTGTGTGACAAGTTTCTGTCTGTTGTACATAGAGGCAGCAAGATCACAACAAAGCTTGATGCGTGCCGGAACTATGTTATTTAAGATACATTTCTATTTCTTGGGACAGGAGCTGTTGTAGCTGTCCTGCTGCAAGTCTGTGCAGTGTGCACTCTTTACAGTGTCTGAGCGCTGCTCAAACAATTGACTCCTCATTGATTGAATTGTGGCAAAGACCACATTACACTTTGGAAAAAACAGGAATTCTTTTACCGTGATGTTGAGGAGCCATTGGTTTGAAAGAATGCTGATGAAAATCGGCCAAAAGGGGCTTTAGGTAGCTTAGGAATTTGTAAGGAAAGTTTTTTAGCATTGTAGCATAGCTTCAAGCAGCGTGTGGAGCCATGTTGACAGCGTGGGTAGAAAAAGTGACCTGCCAGAATGCTGCAAACTTTGTCAAGGAACATTGGTGAGTTGACTGGCTATTTATGTGATCCTCTACTTGAGCTGATTGGTAGACATGATGATTACTGATTGTTGACAGCTGGTTGGAATGACATCATGATTAGGTAGATCATTTGCACGTGCTTCTCCCGAACTTAGTTTTTTAAGAAACATCATTTATTTACTCTCATGCATGTTCCTAAGGCCTGTTCTTCGTACTTCGCTTAATACATCCGAGATGATTTGACAGATGATTAGTTATCTTCTAATCCTGATCACCGATCTCTGGCTAATTTGGTTCTTCAAACGCATTTGCGGATTGGATTAATATATCTGGATTAATTATCTGAGATCACTGCTCGTGTCTGTGCTCCCTGAAGAGGGCAGATGATCGATACTCAAAACCACGATCAGCAGCGATTGGCTGGCGTCATGACAACATCATATAATTTAAAAAGCCACCTGGCAAAAAAAAAAAAAAAAAAAGAAAAAACACAAATTTCTGGACCTTTATAAGGAAACGCACTCAAAAAATGAACTCATGATGCTGTTCACTTTATTCAAGCAGTTCATCTTGATTTAACACCATTATATGAGGTGTCTGGTTCAAATGTAATTGATTCATGTTAAACTGACTTAAAACCGTGACTCTTTGACATAACTTGATGTTTTTATTTTGAGATAACATGATTCAATCAAGTAACCCAATCAAACTCAGGGCTCGACATTAACGCTTGTCCGGGACAAGTGGATTTTTTAAAGGGACAAGTGAAAGAGAATTGTACCTGACCGACGGACAAGAGCCTCATTAAAACAAAAAATAACTAGCGAATCACCAAAATGCAAGAATGTTTGTGCATTAGTTTAGTGTAAGTGGCGATCAATAGTGGATGATAATATATAATGAACTGACGATAATAAGATGGCGCTGTTGACGCTCGTGTGAGGAGAAATTACAACACTAGAGCGTTTAAGCCGTTTCCTAAATACCTTAACGACTGAAAATGACACTGATTTCATATGACAGCTTCATAAACAATAAATTAACATTCACTTACATTAACATTCACTTAACGTCACTTACATTTTAGATGGAATATTTAGTGCTTTTGTTCTATTTTAGCAGCGAAAATCGTTCATTTGCAGAATCGTAACGCATCACAAAGCAACTGAATGATTCAGTGTTTAAAGGGGGGGTGAAATGCTGTTTCATGCATACTGATCTTTTTACACTGTTAAAGACTTGGAATCCCATCCTAAACATGGACAAAGTTTCAAAAGTTAAGGTGGACGTTTGATGGAGTATTTCTTTGTCAAAAATACTACTTCCGGTTAGTCATAAGTTTCGGCAAGTTTTTTGAGATCATGCGTCCCCTTTGACGTTAATGGGGGCGGAATTTCCTTGTATGGGCCTTACGGGACAATTCTACCGGAAGCACGTGAGAGAGAGCGAGGGAGAGAGAGAGAGGGAGAGAGCGAAAGTAACAGGCTATGCCCATCAAAGCGCTGGCTCGTAGGATGCTGGACAGGTGACAATTACACATAGCACACAACAATGTCACCAAAAAAGTGCGTTTTTGGTTGCCAGACCAAGACAGTCCTGCACAGATTCCCCAAAACCCCGCGTTAAGGCAACAGTGGATGTAATTTGCTTTTCCGGATCAGCAACTGAGTTGCGCGAATGTTTATATCTGTTCGCTGCATTTCGGTGCCGACTGTTTCATAAACAAGGCCCAGCTCGACGCCAGATTTTCCCAATCGCCTAATGCTGAAGGATGGAGCAGTCCCAACGTTAGAAGGGTGAGTGAGACTGCTTCAAATGTCTGTGTTTTTTTTTAGTCCGCTTACTGTCTACACAAACCACGCGTAAACACACACACACACACGTGCACAACTGCACTTCTCACATGTACACCTTCAAAGACAAAAATACGACGATATAATTCAAGTATAAATATGTAAATAACACAAGCCGCTAAGCATATTATATAGTTAGTGTATAACTTGTACCACATAGAGACGTCCTGCTCTAGTCGTTTTTGCTGCTGCTCCTGTTCAACTGCAGCCTCTGGGTCTGATTCCGGATCATAGATGTATGGCTGGATCTGATTAAAAGCCATATTTTTATTTTGAATAGTTTTTTTCCCGCTGTTAGGGATGACACAGCTTTACGACGCACTCAACACAATAACAGCGGCGCGCACACGTCATTATTTAGCTCCGCTCACACGACACGCCCCCACCCGCTCGGCTTTTTTCGGAAAGACTCGGAACAGCGCATCTTTCTTATATAATTATTAAAAAAATAAAGACTTTTCGGAGATATGCAGGATGCAATGCTACTCTATAGGTACTCAAGATTGACATGACAATGACTGAAACTGAGTGTTTCACCCCCCCTTTAAATGAATCGTTTGAATGAACGACTCAGTGACTCGCTCATTAAGACGGCCGTCTGCTGCCACCTACTGGAGGTTTAGGTTCATGTTTACACATACTTTCCAACATTTCTTTTTTGTCTATTCAAAACTACAAATCTCTAAACATTATTTAACGCAGTTATTATTTTTCAGTGTAAATTATTTAATGTGATTGGTAACAGCCCTTCAGTGTCTTATTTTCATTTCATTTATTTATCAAATTTAACAATATAAAATTAAACCTGAATCATAGCCTATATTTAATAAGATTAGGGGGAAATGCCTGTGTTCCCAGAGGAGGGCAGATGATCGATACTCGAAACCACGATCAGCAGCGATTGGCTGGCGTCATGACAACATCATATAATTAAAAAAGCCACCTAGCAAAAAAACTTGACAAAGAAAAAAAGAAGAAAAAACACAAATTTCTTTATAAGGAAACAGACAAACGACCAAACCAACATAAAAGTTATATCAATTAAACATGCACTGTTTTGATGAACATGATCCTTAATTATTTATATTCACATCTTTATAATATTTGTACACACTTAACGTTTTTATTTTAATGTTGTAATTTCATTTTTAATTCAATTTGAAGCAAATTTGTTATGTGAGAATATTAATTAAAGTTTCTTAACAGTCAAGATCATATGATCTGCATCAAGCCATCCCATAATATCCATCATCACTCGCATTAATGCAGGACGGAGATTAACTGCACAATGTGTGTAAACCTCCAATACAACTATAAAGAAATTATTCCATCACAATTCACACATAAATCTATCGATCAAGTGACTGTGTCTATAGTATTATACGCAAATTTTACACAACATCAAAATATTATTTTCAAATAAACTTTTATATTTATTTTTATTTTACATTATTAACGCACCAGGTTCAGTGATGAAGTCTTGTAATAAAGTATCAGTGGCTGGGACAGATTTGCTCGGTTAGCGCGGTTCATTTGAACACATGTGAACGCTACCATCCGAACCCTGCTGCGCACCTTTTGTATTTTTCAGTGTGAAAAGAACTTAATTAGGATAAATTAATAGAGTAAATAATGACTGAATATTTGATTGAGTGATTCCTTGAAGCAGTGTGAGATTTATATTATTTATTATTTTAATTTTTAATTAAATGTAATATTTTATTTCAATATTTTATTTAATTTTAATTTAATTTAACATATTAATACATTTTATTTTAATGATGTTTTTCATTTATTTAATTTTATTATTTTAAATAAAAATATTTTAAATTAAATATTTTATTTGAATGATATATTTAATTTATTATTACATTTATTTAATAAACTTTTTAATTTAATTTAATTATTTTAATGATTTATTTATTTTATTTTATTTTATTTATTTATTTAGTTAATTTTGATTCAATTTTATTATTTCATTTCATTTTAAAATTAAATATCTTTTTTTTTTTTTTTGTTGTTGTTGTTGTGAGAAGCAGTAATTCCCGCTGCGTCCTGCAGGAAATCCCTCGGCTCATATTCTCCCAGATCATATTAATAGAACACAATTAAAGCAAATGTTAAGTTGAGAGCTGTCCTCTTTCATGTGTTTCCAAATTTACATCTCATTTCTCTCTCTCTCTCTCTCTCTCTCTCTCTCTCTCTCTCTCTCTCTCTCTCTCTCTCTCTCTCTCTCTCTCTCTCTCTCTCTCTCTCTCTCTCTCTCTCTCTCTCTCTCTCTCTCTCTCTCTCTCTCTACCTGCCTCCCGTCGCTGAAGGAAGTGGAGGTTGGTATCTGTGTTTGGTGTGTTTATGTGTGTGTGTGTTTCAGAGGGAGGCCCTCAGGGGCCCGACAGCACCTGTTCTTCAGAGTCTGTTTTACTGACACCGCCATTCAACATTCAGAGCTTTGGCTGACGTTCTGATAAGGTTCCAAAGTTATCAGCAAACATTCTTTAATGTTCGTCGATCATTTTTAAATGTTGCTGAGTAAGATTCAGAAGTACCATTCCCTGCAACATTTTCCTTACCATTCACATAACTAAAGGCCTTTGCACTCTGAGTCCGTAATTCGCATGCGAAATTTGCGCACATCAGAAAATAAATTTAACCTCACGTTACGTCAATCACGCTTGCACACTGCCTCCGAAACTTTCGTCCGTCAAAAAAAAAATTTCGGAACAGGTTCGATTTTCTGCGTTTTCGCATCTGTAAAAACACATTTTGAGACGTTTTGACAACTCGGAGCCTCCATACATATTATTCTAGCAAAAATACTACAAATATTATTACATCGCAGCTATAATTATAGCACATCAAGTCTCTGTAAAGCTGTGTGTGTGTGTGTGTGTGTGTGTGATCGGATCCATAGACATACTGCCAGTCTCTGTTCGGGACACTAAACTTTGAATCGGTCGGTCTGGATAATCCCGCTTGATAGAAACTCTTCTCTCTATGTAACCCCTACTGTTTGGACCGGGACTCACTTGTCTGCCGGCATGAGAGTCAGACGCTCTAACAAGGAGGCTAAAGGCTGCAACCTCTAGCGTCAGTCGCTAGAGCAGGGGTCTTCAACTAAAATAGCTTGGGGTCCAGAAAAAAAACCTTCTCACCGGCCGAGGTCCGGACAGTTATTTACCTAAAAACATGAATCGATGTCTTTTTGCCAGACTAAAGAAATTAGTGTAGATTAAAATGTCTTTATTGAACAAAATATAATATGTTCTCATATAGATAAAGTATGTCTTTTCATTTTTTTAAAGCAAACATAGGTAATCCTTCAAAAAATGTATTTAATTTTGAGGTTATTCTGTTTGCATTGGTACAAAATATCTAATTCAACCAGTAGCCATGTCTGACAAAAATATGATGAATGAAAAAAAGCCTTCATCTCTAAATCTGCACTGAAAATACATTAATTTCAACATTACTAGCAACTAAAGTGCTTTTTCTGCTGAACTGAGATAAACAGTAACAATCAATGAACACAAACCCTCCTGGTTAAAAAACAAAACAGAAATCTCATAACATAATTTTATGTTCATTCACATGTATAGCCTACATTTAGTTAGGAAGAGACTATCTTCAGCACTGCTCTCTCTGTGCTTCAAATTGCACTGGTAAAAAATCATTTGCAATATCATCCAGAAACACAAACAGGCAAAAATAAGGTGCCACCAGTGTTGGAAAAATGAAAAAGTCCACAAAATATTTTATCTCTTTATTTCAACTGTTCCTTTAAATCCAGAAAAAACGTAAATAACCTCTCAAAAGGCTGAGCTGAGTTGAACTTAAAGATGGAATGGAAGCATAAACATTCCTTGTTCCAAAAAAAATAAAAATAATAATAATAAAAAAGTGAATATAGCTACATTGTCTGAACTTCAGTGCATGTGAGAAATTGGCTCATTTATTTTCTGCGCCCTTACCTCAGACTGCTGAGGATAAAGGGGTCTTTAAAATGTGTATGGCTGAATCAGAAATCGCCCCTATACCCTAAATAGGGCATTATTTGAGGGGACAGCCATTCGTAGTGGCGTCCGAAACCACAGTGGACATGTTTGAGTGTACTCACATGTTGCACAGCAATAACGGGTGTACAGCCGATGTACACACAACAGCTGTCCGACTTCACGCACTCGTTTTCATTCACTCCTTCAAGTGAACTGTAATAGTGGACAAACGTAGGGAATAGTGAATGAGGGTTAAGGGGCCAATTTCTCATTCAGCCTCTGTTTTGCGCGCCGTTTTCTTCAGTCTCTTCAATGCGCGTCTAAACATGTAGTGAGCATAGTAACGTAGCCGCACACCGGACTGAAGCTCATGGGCGCGTCTCAGGATCTCACACCGGACGCTCACATACGCGCAAGCTCAGTTTTGAATCGACTTCTGACAGAAGAGCTGCACGATGTATTACATTTATATTATATTTCCCTTAAATCGTCCATGTACATACTGATTTCACCTTGTGCTACAAGAGATACACTCATCGTGAAGTTCTTCTGTCAGGAGTCGATACAAAACTGAGCTCGCGCGTAATGTGTGCGTCCGCTGTGAGATCCTGAGACGCGCCCATGAGCTTCAGTCCGGTGTGCGAACCCTTTAACTGTCAACGCAACCGTGGCAACATAGGAAAAACGGTTCTACTGAGCTGCCTGATATAAATGTGATTATTTATTTATTTATTTTAAATCGCATTTGGCATTTAGTTATTTCAGTGTGTCAAACAGCTTCGCGGTCCGGATGGATGCATCTCGCGGTCCGGATCCGGACCGGAGTCCGCCAGTTGGCGACCCCTGCGCTAGAGCATCCCTTGAGGTCCGAGGAGTGAGGTTTATTCGCACAACGACTACTACTAGCTGGCCTCTGTTACATCTACTCGATCGCAGGAATGGATGAACCCAATATCTCCTCAGGACAGACAAATCATCCTCACTAGACGTCACTTTGTCTTGTTTTGCGTTTTTTTCCGTAACGCATTCATTAATCAGGGTGTCCGCGGGGTTTTAAAAAGTATTAAAAACTGATAAATCAAAACGGTCAAATTTAAGGCCATTAAAAGTGTTAAATGTGGTCTCAGAGGTATTATTTTTTCAGACTATCAGGTGTCCTATTCTGATTGATTGAAATTCTATCTGCGTTTGCGTTAGTTCGTTTAGATATGGGCTTTAGCATATCTGGGCACATAATCAACGATCGTTCGTCTCCGGCTCGGCGTATGTTTGATGCTGACGTCATATTCAGCGGTCGTTTGGCATCATCTCAGACTACTGCGCGCTCAACAGAAGGGGCTGGCTTACAGTTTATTTTAGACTTGCTTCAAGGCACATCTTTAACGACTATCCTCATAAGAGCAATCTTACATGATTTTTATAAAGTCTAAAATGAACAAAAAGAGTTGTGAGAGAATGAGGCGCGATCCATAGACAGTATATAAACAGTGAGATCCGCGTGTCTGTCTGCTCTTAAAGGGACAGCAGCCAATAAAGCTTCCTGTCAGGGAACAGAGAAAATGACTCGCTGCTCTTGACTAAATAACTTTTGTAGCTTTAATAAGGATTAACTATTTAATTTATAGTTTATGCAGTGCAGACTGTATATAACTTTGATAACTTTATTAAATTTCTGTATATTTTCTTACTGATAAGACAGGAAGGGCAGGAATAGACATATTATGGGTTTGTTAGCATTGTTTTAAGTTTACTTAAATTAAAAACTGTTAAAAAAATGTAATGAATGTTAAAAAAAAATCAGTAGCTGTATTAATATCAGTAATATTGGCCTTCATTAATAAACAGATGCCATTTAAACAAGTATTTAAAATATACTGTCTTTATGTTGTTTCTACATTAATTTGATTAACTGGGAAATTATTATATTAAAAAATGTATTAAAAAATACAAAAAACATTTATTTTTTATTGCGATTAATCACAGAAAAAATGTGTGATTAATCTAGTTAAAGTTTTTAATCGATTGACAGCACTAGTTTTTTGTTTTTTGTTAAATTCAACAACTTATCACAGTAATATTTGGCTCAGGTTTTGTTGTTGAAAAAAAACACTAAATAATTTAATTGCTGAATTACCCATTATTAATGTAAATCAGATGTGTGTGCAGTAATGCTTCTCCTTAACATCCTTTGTGAATGTTGAGATGTATTTTACTGTGTCTGAATGATAACTTAAAACAGTTTTCCTCCTGCTGTCGATTCTAAATCTATTCTTTTTTGTATGTTATATATGTCCAAATCTGTGTAAATAATAGAAAGGTCGCTGATTAACACTTGCAATTCAGTGTCCTGATGGTTTTAAAAAATATTCTGAAGGTAGTAAAAAAGGTATTAAAAAGTAGTAAATTTAACTTAAGGATTGCTGTATATACCCTGATTAATACGCATCGGACTCAGTGTGCACGGTCTCTGTGCGTGACGAATTTTTCGGATAACGAATACAAAAAAACACATGCGAAAATATCGGCCTCAGTGTGCAAAGACCTTTAGGATAATACTTTGTAATACTCTTTTCAACATACTACGATCTGGGACGTTTTAATTCTATTTTCGAATGCTATTTAGTATGGATGGTATGCAAATTGGGTTTTCTCTGGTTCTCTGTCGGTCGCTGTTTGATGTCTTGCAGGTGTGTGCCATTCCCTGTTCTCTGTGTTTTAGTTATTTTGTTCCTGATTCACACTGCAAAAAATGCTTTTCTCACCTAGTATTTTTGTCTTGTTTCTACTCCAAACATCTAAAATTTCATAAAACAAGAAGTATTTACTAGACAAGCAAAAGTAATTGTCTTGTTTTGGGGAAAAATAACTCTAAATGAAGAGAGTTTCTGCTTAAAATAAGATCAATAATCTGCCAATGGGGTGAGAAAAATAATCTTAATTCAAACAGAAAACAAGATTATTTTTCTCACCCCATTGGCAGATTATTGATCTTATTTTAAGCAAAAACTCTCTTCATTTGGAGTTATTTTCCCCAAAACAAGAAAATTACTTTTGCTTGTCTAGTAAATGTTTCTTAATGTAAGAATTTTTAGATATTTTGACTAGAAACAAGACAAAAATACTGAGAAAGAAGAGCATGTTTCATCCTCATCTCTGCCTGTTATTTCCCAGTTTCCTGACAGGAACTTTTTTTGGTTAGCTGGGTCTGATGAACACAATAAATCGTGGTTTCAGACGCCACAAATTAAAAATCTGCGATTCATAAAAAAACAGCAGATTTTTAATGCGTGATATATAATGATTTCTCTCTTGTGTTTCTCATCAGGATGACTACATCCGTACGCTGGAAAGCCCACAGGGATCTGATGAAAGTGAGTAACCACTTTATTATGGCGACTCACACTGCAAAACAAAATCAAAGAAAAAATAAGACATTTATATTTTGCTCAAAGAAAACAAAGCCTAAATTCATTTTAGTTACACAGATTTTCATCTGCCTCTAAGCCTGTTCACACTTTAGTCTAGGCTCCAATTCTCACTATTAACTAGTTGTTTATTATCATGCATATTACTATTATATTGAAGCACATATTAATGCATGACCATATTCTACATCCCTTAATCCTACCCAGTACCTAAACTAATTAGGAGTATATTGAGGCAAAAGTCGTGGTAAATAGTGAGATTCGGATCCCAAAAAATCTTTGTATTACTGTATTTTATAGTAAAAACAATAAGAAAATTGTCTGTATTTATAATCCGTTATAAGGGTATTATTAATGCATTATAATAAATGCATAAAATCAAAATGAAGAGAGTTTTTGCTTAAAATAAGATAAATAATCTGCCAATGGGGTGAGAAAAATAATCTTGTTTTCTCTTTGAAATAAGAATATTTTTCTCACCCCATTGGCAGATTATTTATCTTATTTTAAGCAAAAACTCTCTTCATTTTGAGTTATTTTCCCCAAAACAAGACAATTACTTTTGCTTGTCTAGTAAATGCTTCTTGTTTTAAGAATTTTTAGATGTTTGGACTAGAAACAAGACAAAAATACTGAGTAAGAAAAGCATTATGGGTGTGTTCACACTTGTCATGTTTGGTTGGATTAAAACGAACCCTGGTGCGGTTGCTCGGTTAGTGCGGTTCATTTGAACACATGTGAACGCTGCCATCCGAACCCTGGTACGCACCAAACAAGCGGACCGAGACCGCTAAAAGATGGGTCTCGGTCCACCTCCAAACGAACTCTGGTGCGGTTTGATTGATATATGAACGCAACACGGACCAAAGACATGTGAACGAACCAAAAACAGGACGTGATGTCACAAGATGTGACAGGTAGTCAGCTGATTGGACGACGCGGAAAGATCGGTGTATCCAAAATGAGTAACATTAACGTTAGAGGGCAAACAAACTACACGTGTGAACACACCCTTAGTAAGAAAATAATTTTTTGCAGTGCACGGGGCGAATGTACGCACCCTTGAGGAGAACATGTGGAGGAACATAACACACACTGCAAAAAATGCATTTCTTTCTCAGTATTTTTGTCTTGTTTCTCGTCCAAACATCTAAAAATTCTTAAAACAAGAAGCATTTACTAGACAAGCAAAAGTAATTGTCTTGTTTTGGGGAAAATAACTCCAAATGAAGAGAGTTTTTGCTTAAAATAAGATAAATAATCTGCCAATGGGGTGAGAAAAATAATCTTGTTTTAAGATTATTTTTCTTACCCCATTGGCAAATTTTAGGCAAAAACTCTCTTTATTTTGATTCATTTATTTTTTTTGCCAAACATCTAAAAATTCTTAAAACAAGACAAAAATACTAAGTAAGAAAAAGCATTTTTTGCATTGTGGAGGATATCTGACCATTCTCTCTCACACACACACACACACACACACACACACACACACACACACACACACACACACACACACACAGTGTTCTTGAATTATGTTTCATTCCTTGAAATAGTGAAAAGCTCCACTATTGGAGGATGTCTCCGCTGCTGGCCATTAACTCTAATCTAGTCATGTTGACTTAACGACCTGCAGACAATTATACATCCCTGTCTGAAATGCCATCTGATGTGGCAGTAATTACAGCGCCGGCGGGACCCAACACACACCAGATAGTGGATCAGAAAAGGCTTTTGTTTGAGAGCGCAGATTAAAAAAGGGGAAACGAGGATCTTGGTTTTACAGGCACGGCTCTGCATAATTTAGTTCAATCGCTCCTTTTGGTTTTTACAGTATAAACCGTCAACATGCATTGGGATATGATGGTCTAATCTTCCATAGCTGTCATTAAAGGGATAGTTCAGCCAATAATGAGCCTGTGGTGTTGATCTGCTGACCCCCAGGCCATCATTGTCACAGGGTGTTTTGGTGTAGGTTTCATGTTTTTAGGTTTTCATGTTCACTGTCATGCACTTCCTGGTTTTGTCATGTGGTCTTTTGTCATGTGATTCCATGCCCTCATGTGTTCCTGCCTCGTGTTCCTGTGTCCTGTTTTCATTGGTTTATTGGTTAATCGTTGTTCACAGGTGTCCCTCGTTTTGTCATTAGCCCTTGTGTATTTAAGCCCTCATGTTTGCTGTAGTCTTTGTCAGTTATTGTATGTGTAACCTGCTGTTGGTGAGTGTTTTGTATAGTCTAGTTTATGTCACGTTATGTCAAGTCAAGCCAAGTTTTATGTTTTTTTGCCAAGTCTTTGTTTTACGTTTATGTTTGGAGTTAAGTTTGTAATAAAACTGCACTTGGATTCATCAACCTCGCCTCCAGTGGATTCTCCGTTACCATCATAGGTGTGTGTGTTTCTTCAGGAGAACACAAATGAAGATTTTAACTCAGCCGTTGCTCGTAGAATGCATGTCAATGGGTAACAATTCTATGAGAGTAAAAAACACACAGACATACGAATCCATATTAAACCCTGCGGCTCGTGACGACACACTGATGTCTTAAGACACGAACCGATCGCTTTCTGACAGAAACACAACAGTATTTGTGTTATTTTACCTCATATCAGACGAATCTCATCTAGTGTTCCCATCCGCTATTACTGCCGTCTGATGAGGTCAAACTGGGGCGATCATAGAGATATATATTATGTAGATGCCTCATTCGACCGATCCGTGTCATATAAAAATAACACAAATACTGTTGTGTTTCTGTCAGAAAGCGATCGGTTCGTGTCTTAAGACATCAGTGTGTCGTCACGAGCCTCAGGGTTTAATATGGATTCGTATGTCTGTGTGTTTTTTACTCTCATAGAATTGTTACCCATTGACATGCATTCTACGAGCAACGGCTGAGTTAAAATCTTCATTTGTGTTCTCCTGAAGAAACAAACACACCTATGATGGCCTGGGGGTCAGCAGATCAACACCACAGGCTCATTATTGGCTGAACTATCCCTTTAAAGGCCTTTGGGAATCAGGATGAGATTAGGATGGATAGGCAGCTTGTCCTGTGTTAAATCAAACACCTTCGACACTTTACACCCTTTTTCTCTGTGGCTCCGGCTGCTTTCACACAGAGCCGCGTACATTTATGAAGCTTGTAAGTGTGCTTCAAATCATAGTTTCTATGGTAACACCTCCAGCGCCGCTCTGAGTGAAAGACGGTTCGGCCAGTCTGCGGTCACAGAGCCCTGAAAAATCACTGGCATTACTCGCCTCATGGGGTTTGACCATAATAACGAGAGAGAGAGAGAGAGAGAGAGAGAGAGAGAGAATGTCTTGTTTTTTTAGAAATTTCTATTTTGCGGGAGTCCCGCAAATCGTTTTATTTTCCTGCAACCCGCACACACACACACTTTTGTTTGGCGACATTTCATAGGCGTAATGGTTTTTATACTGTACAAACCATATTTTCTATCCCCTTACACTGCCCCTAAACCTACCCATCACACGTACGTACACACACACACACACACACACACACACACACACACACACACACACACACACACACACACACACACACACACTGCCCCTAAACCTACCCATCACAGGAAACATTCTGCATTTTTACTTTCTCATAAAAACTCCTCCTGTGTGATTTATAAGCCTTTTGTAAAGTGGGGCCATGGGTAATGTCCTCATATTTCACCCTCTCCTGTAATACCTGTGTCATACCCATGGCATTATACACATTTGTGTCCTCATATGTCACAAAAACTTGCCCACACACACACCTTACCACCAACGCCACACTCTATTGCGTTGGGTCTAATCTTAGTCTGCAGCCCTTGTATATGATTTCTATTTTAAGTTGTTGATGAACATTTTATTTATAAAACAATCCTGAAAAAAATCTGCAGCAATATGATAATACACTCATTAGGCAGAGTTCCTGTTTATATCATGTTTTTGCTGCATTGTGCACTGTAGCCAATCACAGACATGTGTGTTGATATCTTGAATGCACCGGCCAATCAGACGCATTTCCTCTCACCACTCAAAACATGTTTTTTGTTCAGTGCTGAATTCTGCATGCTGGCAAATCCTCTGATTATAACATAAGGCGTGGCAGAACGTGTGCAAAAGTGCGCTCCGTTAAACATGTCATGAAAGGCTTTTTCAATTTTTTTATACTGTTGTCTGAAGCAGGGAGTGGGCGAGGGAAAGCTGACTTCTCAATTCATCACCCCTTAAAAGCGGTGGTTCTGTGGTTTTTTTCTAGGCTTGGTTGTGTTTATGGGGCGCAGTATAACATGTATTAATACTTCTTTTTTTAAATGCCGTATTTTTCTTCTATTCTGCCTTTATTCCACACCGCTGTCTGTGCTTTGAACGGCTCGTCTGCTTCCTGCTTCTATGAAGCCCCTCCCTCTGATAAACACAATGGTCTTAGATTGGTCAGATGGCCAAATGTAGTTTCCTGTATTTTGATTGGCTGAAGTGCCAAGCACAGGTTAAGGCCACGCCCCTTCCCATTATGGGCAGAAGTCACATCTGCGGAGACTAGCGAGGGTTTATGATGTCACCAACCCAGGAAGAAGCTCGTTGTAGTCCAAACCGGCCATTTTTGTAGGCAATAAACTGCCGTAACTTTAAAAGACAATATCTCCGTTTGCAGTGAACTTAACAGAGACTGTTTCTGCTCAAGCAGCGACATTACACACTAACTAAAGTTACAAAAGTCAAATCGCATGCAAACACACCTT
Source organism: Pseudorasbora parva (assembly GCF_024679245.1). NCBI lineage: Eukaryota > Metazoa > Chordata > Actinopteri > Cypriniformes > Gobionidae > Pseudorasbora > Pseudorasbora parva. The sequence goes on along the minus strand of NC_090192.1, from coordinate 40,617,895 downwards.
TAAGAGTTTTCATTGATTGTATCCAGTAATCATAGAAACAACTAAATAAATGATGGAAATGTGTATATACTGTGGTATTACATATTCATTTATTATAGTATTTACATTCCATTGAATAATATGAAATAATATGAAATAACTTGCACCATTTCCAAGATAATCCCCTGATCTTTTGTCCCATTTGAGCGGGAAAACATCCCGTCATATTCTCAGTCTGTTCATCTCTGAATAATCCAACCTGGTCTCATTTACAAAACGTAGCTGTGGCAACGTTTTTGCAAACCACAAAATACGTACCAATAGGTGCATATCGTGACCGTTTCAAAGTGAAATGAACACTAGAGGCAGTAAAAAAGCATTTTTTATCGTTTTCTTTTTTTTTTTTTTACCATAGTCCATGATTTGTAAACGAATACATTTTGGAGTTTGCGTCACTTAAAGCCTAGTTCACACTGCCCGATTTTTGCAACGATTTTGAGTCGCCGACAGGTTTTGCGAAATCGCCGACAAATGCCCGAGATCACAGGCAAATCGGTGCTCGTGCACGCGAGTGACAATCACGCAGTGTGAATAATCAAAGACGCGATCAGAGAGAATCGCAGACGAGTCGCCGACGCCGGTGAGATATTTGGCATGCTAAATATCTGGAGCTGTCGGCGATTCAAACTCCTGCTGTGTGAACAGCGTTCTGACTGAAAATTACACCGGCGATGACCGACAGGCAATGAAAGAGTGAGATACAGGGCAGCAGGAGGTTCTGGGAGGAGTTATAGATCAGAATATCAGTATTTTAATAGATATATTTACAATTCTATCAAACAGAAACAAAGGCCAAACATTTGCACATCCAGCCACAGCAGCAGCACATTACAAAATTATTTATTTACCTCAAACTGTTTTTGCAGAACACAATCCTGGCTCCCTCTGTCTCTCCAACAATTTCTTCCGCCATAATCTTTTTTCTTTTTCTCCACAAATCAGCGCACATACAATTTGAAGCAAACTTTGTGCAGTTTATCATTTTTAATAACAATTCCAAGTCTCGCGCGAGAATTCCGGTCTGACGCACGTGTGATCTCGCGTTGTTTACTCGTCACATCGCACGTGTGTTTGGGAAACGTAGTTTGCGCACTGGAGAGAGAGAGAGTTGTCGGCGATTCTTCCTCTTGTTCAGTCATGCAGTGTGAACTCCTCTGTCGTCAAACCATCGTGCAGTGTGAACATAGCAGTGACTGAATGACACCCCAGATAGTCATGCAGTGTGAATAGAGCAGTGACCCGACGAGTTTGAAAATCGTGCAGTCTGAACTAGGCTTAACCAGCTCCATATGTTCGGATTTTCTGACCTATTAAGCTCGATAGCTCAGCTGGTACAGATTTGAACTTGCCATGCTGAAAGCTTGGGAACGAATCCCGTGAAAAACAGGTCATGATAAAAGAGCTCAAAGACGAGTTCAAAACACAAGCTCAAATGGCATGATACAATCTTATTTTTGTCACATTTGCTCTTGTTAACACTCGGGTAGGTTTAGGGTTTAGTGTGGGTGTACGTTAAAAAACCAACGTAACCAGATTCACGCACATCTGTTCCGGAAAAAAACTAAGCGTTTAGCGCCACCCAGTGGACATTTCACTTTGAAACTGTCGCGATATGCACCTATTGGTACGTATTTTGAGGTTTGCAAAAGCGTTGCCACAGGTACGTTTTTCCAATGAGACCAGGCTGGAATAATCATCATAGTCGGCGTACTCCATATTTTCCTCCTGCCTAATATTTCTCGGAAAACATGTTTTCTCTGTGTTAAAGCAAAGCGACGTGCGTTTTCTCTTGGGGATGGATGATCCCGTCTCTCTGTTTCTGATTTATGTTTGGTGTGTGTCGTTCTGTCGGTGGCTTGTAGTTGTTTGTTTCTTGTTTATCAGTTTACCGACACACACAGAAAACAGATGGTACATTCTCCGGTGAAATGCGGCTTCCAGCCTTCTTTTTCCCCAAGTTTCTTTTCCCTCTCCTCAAGTCTAGTTTTGAATTATTCATAATCAGTGCTGAGATAAAAAGAGATTCAGCTCATTTTCCATATATAAAGTCTACTTTATTTACAGCATCACATCCCTGTACATTTTACAAGGACACAGTAGCGACCGGGGCAACTCACATGAGATCCACCAAACCACATCCAATTAATTCCACACGGACTAAATCAAACCCTGCCCTACATTTGTTCTTTCTCCTGAAGCGTTTCACTCGGATATACGGCACAATAGAGCAGGTTTTCCTGCTTGAATGTTGATTATTTCCTCATATTCTCCATTGTAGCGGCTCCTCTATTCCCAGTCTGTCAGTAACTCTGTTTAGTTCCTGTCTCTATCAAGCCCCGCCTTCTTTAAAGCACAATGTGCTCTGATTGGTCGGCTGGAGAAGTGTTGTGATTGGCCCCTCCCCTTTCTATAACCGGCAGTTTCAACCAAGCGGCTCCTCCCGTGATCTCTCTTAAAGCCGATACTGAAGTAAAGTAAACTGCAGTTCATCGACTGGCCACTAGAAGGAGCAGAATCTCATTGAGCCTCATGTTAAAATGCCCAACTTTACAGCAGAATAAAACATGTTTACAGTCTGGGACAAATTGTGGTTTTGGTCTATACGGCTAATTTTGCCCGTCATGACGACTGTGAGGGGGGTGAATTTTTTTTATAACTCATTTGTTTACGTTATATAAAGCCTTAAAGTTCTGCATAATTAAGGGCGTGATTACTTTGAGTGACAGGTGGATAGCCATTTATCCGCCGTCTATAGTCATTGCATCACCTAAGCTCCGCCCACGCCCCGCCTCTTTTCCCATTTTCTGTTATCCGGAGTGACTCGCGATGACTCGCAAGATGGCGACGCCCAGCTCGCCTCTACTTTACGCTTCAGAACGGCTTATTGGAATCCTATGGGTGACGTCATGGACACTACGGCCATATTTTTTTAGTCTATGGTTTCAACACGACTAACTAATAATAATAATAAATTTTATTTATAATGGACTTTATATTAAACAAAATCTCAAAGTGCTACAGAATTAAAAAACAATCAACAACAATAAATAAATAAATTAATAAAATAAAATAAATAAAACTGGAAAATAAAATAAAATAAAGAAGTAACAAGTCAATTAAAAGCTCTGCTAAAAAGGTGGTTTTTAAGACCACGCTTAAAAGCATCTATAGTCTGTGGAGTCCGCAGGTGGTCAGGGAGAGCGTTCCACAGACTGGGGGCTGAAGAGCAGAAGGCCCGATCCCCCAGAGTACGGAGATTGGCTGTGGGAGTTTTAAAGCGATACAGCGAAACAGAGCGGAGGTTACGAGTGGCTGTTTGTGTGGTGAGGAGTTCCTTAAGATACGAGGGAGCATCACCATGGATGCACTGGTGGGTAAGGAGAGAGATCTTGTACTCGATCCTGAACGACACAGGAAGCCAGTGGAGTGATTTTAGAACTAACCTAACCAGGCCCCGCCCCTTTATTCTGCGCATTAATTATTATAATGAGGAATATTGTGATGTGTTGGTTCCCGGAAGAAACTCAAGATGGAGGCGTTTCAGGAGTTCAGGAACACTACTATAGAGAATAACTTTACATGTCGACTTCAGGATCTCACTGTCCGCTTTCGCAGGTCTGGATACCACGAAGGATCCGTGTCAGAAGGTGAAGTGCAGCCGTCATAAGGTGTGTGTGGCCCAGGGCTACCAGAGAGCCATGTGTGTGAACCGCAAGAAACTGGAGCACAGGTGAGTCTCGCTCCGTTTAATCTGGATTGACCATTTCCCGCTTCTCTCTGACCCTCTCCCTGTAAAGCCTGACACATGGAAAAATACTTTTTTAAATTGGTAAGTTAATTGAACATTTTGACTAAATATCAAAAAGAAGTTTGCATGTGTTTTTTGTTGAGTATCATAATTAATACATCAGACTTTTATGGCTTGAATAGTCTGCGCAAAAAATATGCAATTTGGTGAATGCTGATATTTATATGAGAAATAAGACACACACACACACACACACACACACACACACACACACATGTTAGTCTATGTGGTTTACAGGGACTCTCCATAGGCGTAATGGTTTTTATACTGTACAAACCGTATTTTCTATCCCCTTACACTGCCCCTAAACCTACCCATCACACACACACACACACACACACACACACACACACACACACACACACACTGCCCCTAAACCTACCCATCACAGGAAACATTCTGCATTTTTACTTTCTCGAAAAATCATCATTTAGTATGTTTTTAAGGCCATTTGAATTATGAGGACATTTGATATGTCCTCATAAACCACATTTATAGTGTAATACCAGTGTAATACCCATGTAGTTATACAAATTTGTGTCCTCATAAACCATATAAACAGGCTCACACACACACACACACACACACACACACACACACACACACACACACACACACACAGAGGTAATGACAGTACAGACACACACACACACACACACACACACAGAGAGAGGTAATGACAGTACTCATTCACTCACACACACACACTCACTCACTCACTCACTCACTCACTCACTCACTCACTCACTCACTCTCACACACACATACACATACACATACACACACACACAGACACAGACGGAGGTAATGAAACTAACATACACACGCTCACTCACTCACACACAATCACACAAGAGACAAACGGCTGTCTCGACAGATCCGGATGCGGCGGGTTATAATGTTCTGACCCATTAGTTTGTTCCGATTACACCAGAGCTCTGCGGATCAGATGGATGATGAATAGTCACACACAGATCAATGGCTCCATACACTCTTCTGTTCTGTGTTTAATACACACGGCGACCCGATCCATTACCAGCGCTCACTACAGCACATTCATTTGTGCTTCAGTTTAAAAGGACATTCATTCATAAATGCACATTATAACATCTGCAGAGATGAAGCTTCAGAGCATGTGATTCAGTCATTAAATCTTCTGTGGAATATCTTATAATCCCCGTCAAAATCTGCACTGATTCATATCATCTTACTAAGACATAATATTGGCAGATATTATAATTTTATGTTAGTATCTGCTGTACTGTTAGAAAGATCAGAATTTCATCCATTTAAATATCAGCATATTACATATTTTTGCTAATTTTGGATTTCTGAATAAAATGTTGCTGGTTTTCCTCCATATTCTCATTATAACTGACTATATGAGCCATAAAAACCGGATGTATCCAATATGATACTCCATAAAAACACACATGCAAACTATTCCATTTCAAACAGTATTATTTCAGATGTTTATGGAGTCATGCTGGGACAGGAAGGGGCCGTCCCCAAACTAATCCCACAAAGTTGGGAGCATGAAATTGTCCAAAATGTCTTGGTAAAGCATTAAAGGTCCCGTTTTTCGTGTGTTTTCGAAGCTTTGATTATGTTTACAGTGTGCAATATAACATGAGTTCATGTTTCGCGTGTAAAAACACAGTATTTTTCACACAATTGTCTTATCTGTACAGCGCTGTTTCCTCTGTCCTAAAAACGGCCTGATGATTTCCTTGTGCTATGAAGTCCCTCCTTCAGAAACACGTAACGAGTTCTGATTGGGCCAGCGCTTCTTGGGCCGGAAAGGTCCCGCCAAGACCACGCCCCCTATTTTCCGTGTCCTTGTGGGCAGAGCTTTAGTCAACAAACGGTTCTAGTGACGTCATCACAGCAGGAAGTGCAGCGGTGTAGTCCAAACCGGCCGCTCGCTGTAGGCTTTGAAAGGGAACTTCTGTTAAATAAAATATCTCGCCTGGCATTGAACTTTGAGCGTTATAATTTTACAGGTTTATTATTTATGCTCCAACAGCAACATTACACACTAACTAAAGTTTGAAAGATGGGATCATGAAGAACAGGACCTTTAAGAGTTCCTTTCACTGGAACTAAGGGGCCAACCCCTGAAAAACAACCCCACCCCATAATCCCCCCTCCACCAAACTTTACACTTGGCACAATGCAGTCAGGCAAGTCCCGTTCTCCTGGCGACCGCCAAACCCAGACTCGTCCATGGGATTGTCAGACTGAAGCGTGATTGGTCTAGAGTCCAGTGGCGGCTGCTTTACTCCACTGCATCCCACACTTTGCATTGCTCTTGGTGATGTAAGGCTTGGATGAGCTGCTCGGCCGTGGAAACCATTCCATGAAGCTCTCTCCGCTGTTCTTGAGCTCATCTGAAGGCCACAGAAGTCTGAAGGTCTGGAGCTACGGACTCTGCAGAAAGTTGGTGACTTCTCCGCACTGTGACCCTCAGCATGCGCTGACCCCGCTCTGGGATTTAACACTTTGTGGCTGAGTTGCTGTTGTTCCCAATGGCTTCCACTTTGTTCTAATCCCACTAACAGTTGAGCGTGGAATATTTAGTAGTGAGGAAATGTCAGGAATGGACTTATTGCTCAGGTGGCAACCTATCACGGCCCCACGCTTGAGTTCCCCATCACAATACTTTTGGCAATATAGTATATAAGTATATCAAAGAGCATTGCTGGTCTTGTTGAAGCCCAATATTTCAGAGCAGAAAGTGTCGGATTGATGTGTTTGTTTTGTGTTTGCTGTAGAATCAGACAGTCTGGACTGAAGCCTCATGATAACGGCTGTAAACCCTGTTCACTGACACCCTCGACACCTGTGTGCGGATCGGACGGACACAACTACGCCTCACAGGTACACACACACACACACACACACACACACAAACTCCGCGTCAGTGAGAACATCAAGGCTTGAGCTGGAACCAGATCAAATATTTATAGGGGTGACCACAGGAAACAACGATTGCTCATTCAGATGAGAGAGAGAGAACGAGAGAGAGAGAGAACGAGAGAGAGAGAGAACGAGAGAGAGAGAGAGAGAGAGAGAGAGAGAGAGAGAGAACGAGAGAGGGAGAGAGAGAGAGAACGAGAGAGAGAGAGAGAGAGAGAGAGAGAGAGAGAGAGAGAGAGAGAGAGAATGAGAGAGAGAGAGAGAGAGAATTTTCTGTCTCTTGCTCACAAGGTCAAAATTAAAAACAGTGCATGAATCAATACAGTCACCAGGAGGAGAGCCGGCAGTGATCCTCTCTCTTTCGCACACACACACACACACACACACACACACGTTTATCCTGTGTCCAAGAACGCTGCTCATCCATCGATTTCTGAGATAAAGGTGTGGCGTAAAGGTCGGCGAGTGGACGTGAAGCTGACGCTCCATCACTAGCAGTCAAGATTTACGACGCGTCCTTTATTGAGCTCAAATATTTACTTCAAATCAAGTTAAAGGAGTACTTCAGCGCTGGGGAGATGAATCTGTATTTAAACTGGGTCATCAATGTAGTAGAAATGTAAAATTATTTTTGAATTTGATGCTTTCTAGACTGAGAAAATACAGACAATGTATTTTTGTCTCATGGGGATTAAAGACTACAATTCCCAGAATGCTTCGCTGCCCTGTGAGGCCACTCCCACAGCCACCGCTACTGAATCACTTTTACTTTCCCACCACCGCGTTCATCTTCATAAAATCAGTTCAGTTATGCCTGAGCTGAGCTGTGAGTGTGATCTCCATCCCCACGCACGAGTTGAAAACATGAGGAAATGGCTCCCTCTGCTGGCTGTAGTCTTTAGCGTCTAGCCAACAATTCCTCCGATGGCGCAAATTGACTATATTTGCGTCATGGGAGGAATTTTTCCAGAAATAAAATGCATAAATCTCTCGTCTCAGGGGGATATGAGGGGGGAAAGCACAATCATTTGAATATACTCCAGGGTTTCTACTGATACAAAGCCATATGCTAATCGCTGAAGTAACCCTTTAATATTTCAATAATTTCACAACAAAATCACGTTCACGGTTCTCTGCGATCGGTTGACATGCACGTAAAACAAATACAAAGATATTTTATGTGTTTTATTTTTATTGTTTTTAGTTGAAATGTATACATGTATTTATTTATAGATTAACTTTTTTTGTGTTAAATGTACTTTTTTACATAGATTACGGTTTTTATAGATTTTCTTTATTTTAAGTGGATTCATTAATTTACTTTGTTTTAAATGTATTTGTTTATTTAATAGAATTGTTATTTAAAATTTATTTTTAGATTCACGTTATTTTAAATGTATTTATTTTAGTTTATAAATAGACTTTTTAAATGAATTTATTCATTTGCTTTCGTTTACATGTATGCATTAATTTTATATAATTACGTTATTTTAAATGTAGGCCTATTTGTTTTAAAGATGAACTTATTTTATATAATTATTTAGTTTGAATGTATTTATAGATTTACTTTATTTAAAATGTATTTATTTATATATTTACATTATTTTAAATGTATTTATTTTATGGAATTATTTTATTTTTATTCATTTATATATTTACTTTTATTTATTTATTTAAAGTGTATTGATTCATTTACTTTATTTTAAATATATTTATTAAATAAAATTACATTATATATATATATATATATATATATATATATATATATATATATATATATATATATGCATTATTTTAAGTGTATTTTTCATATAATTATTCTATTTTTATTTATTTATATATTTACTCTATTTTAAATGTATTTATTTATTTTATAGATTAACTTTTTTAAATGCATTTATTTTAAACTGCAGAAGGAGGAGCGTGTGTGATAAGCCCTTTGTTGAATATCCGTTTGTTTGCTGAAGTCTGATAATCAAAAGCCTTTTAGCAGGATGAGAAACATTAGTGCTAACTCTGAAGGCATTCGCTCTCCATCCTGAACCCTGAACAAGCATCTTCAGCCTTTCAGACCGGCTTAATTATGAATCGCATTGTTGCTTTGAGACACACTGCAGCTATTTCACTCTCTCTCTCTGTGAGTGTGAGCATGAGCGTGTGTGTGTGGGCATGTTTTTGTGACATATGAGGACACAAATGTGTATAATGCCATGGGTATGACACAGGTATTACAGGAGAGGGTGAAATATGAGGACATTACCCATGTCCCCACTTTTCAAAAGGCTTATAAATCACACAGGAGGAGTTTTTATGAGAAAGTAAAAATGCAGAATGTTTCCTGTGATGGGTAGGTTTAGTGGCTGTGTGTGTGTGTGTGTGTGATGGGTAGGTTTAGGGGCAGTGTAAGAGGATAGAAAACACAGTTTGTACATTATGAAAACCATTACGCCTATGGAATGTCCACATGTCACAAAAACAAACATGTTTGTGTGTGTGTGATCAGTGTAAGCTGGAGCAGCAGGCGTGTTTGGCGGGGAAGGATCTGTCCGTTCTGTGTTCTGGTTTATGTCCTTGCTTTGCTGCTGAAGTTCCTAAAGCAGATCCCAAGATGAAGACGAATTTGGAGACTTCCCATGAACACACACCAGGTCAGCTCATGAACATCACATCTGATGGCAAAGCCAGTTCAAGCATGCATGTTTTATAAAGCCTAGTTAGTTTAAATTTTAATGCATTTAAGTGAGTTTATTGTTCCTCTGCATTATTAAAGTGCCGCTGCGGGGATAGTTCACGCATTAGAGTCGAGTCTTTATTTGCTGTCTCTGCAGAGATCTGCACCAGTCAGGATTTGGCCGATTTGGGCGACAGACTCAGAGACTGGTTTCAGCTTCTACACGGAAATGCGAAACAGAACAACTCTGGAAGACAAGGACAGGCCACAGCGTCAGGTGACCACACACAAACACACACACACACACACACACACACACACACACACGTGCGTGCACGCCCTTCAAATGTCAAGTCAAGTGAGAGTGAACAGCACAGTTCAAGAAAGGAATATTATTTCACTATTTCACTATTTGAGATTCATCGGCCGACGGGCTTCCGTTTTGGTAGCCCGTCTGGAAAACACACAACCCGGGACGTTGGGCTTTGCGAGCCCTGACCAATACATGTCTGAGTCCAGCGTGCTAAAGGTATGTTCTGTTAGTTACGTACACATAAGCAAAACGATCTATAAAAATGCAATACTATTACATATAAAAAAGACGTTTTACTCACATAAGTGTGTTGCACCATTCCTGTCGGATCCAATATAAAAGCACAGCATTGTGTTTTAATCTCAATATGTCTGCAAATCCAGCTCGACCTGAGACTTGTTAACAAACGATCCTGCAGTGAAATGAAGCGAACGCGTATAATGTCTTCCCCAAGTGAGCTGGAACTTCATTAAAAATAAAGTTCAATCACTCATTCCTAATATTAGGATCCGAAGGAAGCTTATGCAGCAACTGTGTTCTTCCACAACCAGGAATAGTTCGCACTTATACCAACCGATTGTGTGGACCAAGTAATACAAAAGTAATATTCCAATCAATCGTGGGTGGATGAGAAATAAATCATTATGTGTGTTAGATAAAGACGTTTACGAGCCCTTTGATCGAGAGAATCATTCTGATGCCGCTTTCAAAACAATCCCTCATGTGAACTGACATGGGGAGCTGAAGCTCATTAAATATGCAAATCTTATCCAATCCTAGCTGTGGGCGTTTACTTCCAAGTCTCCAGTGACACGCCCATCAAAACCAGGAGAGAGCCTCAAAACCAGTGCAGAAAATAGCCTATTACTGATTAGTTATGATGTTTATGAATGTAAAAACCACACGAACGTCATTATTTGAAATAAAAACAGTTCATCACACGTTTAAATCACATTTTGTGCATGAGCATTACATTAGAACCGCATTCTGGATCCCTCGCTCCTGCAGTGTTTGATCGGGGCCTTGTGGCCGGCTGTAAGGACTCCATCGGCTGGATGTTCTCCAAGCTGGACGTCAGTAATGACCTGTTCCTGGATCAGTCGGAGCTGGACGCCATTAACCTGGAGAAGTATGAAGTGTGTATCCGGCCGTTCTTCAACTCGTGCGACTCTTACAGAGACGGGAAGGTTTCCACGGCCGAATGGTGCCTGTGCTTCTGGAGAGAGAGTGAGTCTTCATCCTCTGAGCAATCTCTACATTTACAACCGTTTACAGGCCTCATATCATCAGTACGGAACCCCCTACATGACATGCAAGAAAAAAAAGGTAAATTGTGCGCACGATTTAGTAAATAGAGAGAACTACTTAGTTAAACGTGTGCACTATTTATAAATTGAGGGAACAAATTAGTTAAACGTGCGCACGATTTATAAATCAAGGGAATGAAATAGTAAAACGTGCGCACTATTTATAAATCGAGGAAACAAAATACTAAAACGTGCGCACTATTTATAAACCGAGGGAACGAAATACTAAAACGTGCGCACTATAAATCGAGAAAAAAAATAGTAAAACGTGCACACTATTTATAAATCGAGGGAACGAAATAGTAAAAAGTGCACAGTATTTATAAATTCAGGGAACGAAATACTAAAACGTGCGCACTATTTATAAATCGAGGGAATGAAATAGCAAAACGTGCGCACTATTTATAAATCGAGGGAACGAAATAGCAAAACGTGCGCACTATTTATAAATCGAGGGAACGAAATAGTAAAACGTGCGCACTATTTATAAATCGAGGAAACAAAATACTAAAACGTGCGCACTATTTATAAACCGAGGGAACGAAATAGCAAAACGTGCGCACTATTTATAAATCGAGGGAATGAAATAGCAAAACGTGCGCACTATTTATAAATCGAGGGAACGAAATAGCAAAACGTGCGCACTATTTATAAATCGAGGGAATGAAATAGCAAAACGTGCGCACTATTTATAAATCGAGGGAACGAAATAGCAAAACGTGCGCACTATTTATAAATCGAGGGAACGAAATAGTAAAAAGTGCACAGTATTTATAAATTCAGGGAACGAAATACTAAAACGTGCGCACTATTTATAAATCGAGGGAACGAAATAGCAAAACGTGCGCACTATTTATAAATCGAGGGAACGAAATAGTAAAACGTGCGCACTATTTATAAATCTAGGGAACGAAATAGTAAAACGTGCACACGATTTATAAATCGAGGGAACGAAATAGCAAAACGTGCACACTATTTATAAACCGAGGGAACGAAATAATAAAACGTGCGCACTATTTATAAATCGAGGGAACAAAATCGTAAAACGTGCGCACGATTTAGCAAATCGAGGTAACGAAATAGTAAAACGTGCGCACTATTTATAAATCGAGGGAACAAAATCGTAAAACGTGCGCACGATTTAGCAAATCGAGGTAACGAAATAGTAAAACGTGCGCACTATTTATAAATCGAGAAAAAAAAATACTAAAACGTGCGCACTATTTATAAATTGAGGGAACGAAATACTAAAACGAGCGCACTATTTATAAATCGAGGGAACAAAATCGTAAAACGTCCGCACGATTTAGCAAATCGAGGTAACGAAATAGTAAAACGTGCGCACTATTTATAAATCGAGAAAAAAAAATACTAAAACGTGCACACTATTTATAAATTGAGGGAACGAAATACTAAAACGAGCGCACTATTTATAAATCAAAGGAACTAAATAGTAAAACATGCGCAGTATTTATAAATCGAGGGAACGCAATGGGAAAACGAGCGCACTATTTACAAATCAAGGGAACGAAATAGCAAAACGTGCGCACTATTTATAAATCGAGGTAACGAAATACTAAAACGAGCGCACTATTTATAAATTCAGGGAACGAAATAGTAAAACGTGCGCACTATTTATAAATTCAGGGAACGAAATAGTAAAACGTGCGCACTATTTAGCAAATCGAGGTAACGAAATAGTAAAACGTGCACACTATTTATAAACCGAGGGAACGAAATAGTAAAACGTGCACACTATTTATAAATCGAGGGAACGAAATAGTAAAACGTGCACACTATTTATAAATTCAGGGAACGAAATAGTAAAACGAGCGCACTATTTATAAACCGAGGGAACGAAATAGTAAAACGTGCACACTATTTATAAACCGAGGGAACGAAATAGTAAAACGTGCACACTATTTATAAACCGAGGGAACGAAATAGTAAAACGTGCACACTATTTATAAACCGAGGGAACGAAATAGTAAAACGTGCGCACTATTTATAAACCGAGGGAACGAAATAATAAAACGTGCGCACTATTTATAAACCGAGGGAACGAAATAATAAAACGTGCGCACTATTTATAAACCGAGGGAACGAAATAATAAAACGTGCGCACTATTTATAAACCGAGGGAACGAAATAATAAAACGTGCGCACTATTTATAAACCGAGGGAACGAAATAATAAAACGTGCGCACTATTTATAAACCGAGGGAACGAAATAATAAAACGTGCGCACTATTTATAAACCGAGGGAACGAAATAATAAAACGTGCGCACTATAAATCGAGAAAAAAAAATACTAAAACGTGCGCACTATTTATAAATCGAGGGAATGAAATAGTAAAACTTGCGTACTATTTATAAATCAAGGGAACTAAATAGTCAAACATGCGCAGTATTCATAAATCAAGGGAACTAAATAGAAAAAGGATTTGCCTTCTCGTTTTTTACTGCATGTCATGTGCGGCTCCGTACATCAGGAATCTCCATCACTAAAATTATGAGTTGATGGGCAAAAAACTAACATTCACTGCAGAATATAATATTTAAAAAAGCATTTTACAGTAATAAATGGTTGTGTTTTTGTTTGTTTTTAACCGCTTAGCAATAGTGAAATGAATATAAATATGTGTGATATGAGGGATGGTCTGCTGCCATTGGCCATCTCTTAATCGCGTCATGTTTTCACAGAGCCTCCATGTTTGGCTGAAATCGAGAGGATCCAGATACAGGAGGCGTCTAAGAGGAAACTAGGTACACACACACACACACACACACACACACACACACACACACACACACACACACACACACACACACACACACACACACACACTGAACTATAAATACAGATAAATACACTTGAACCGATGCAGGAGCAGAGGTGTGTGTGTGAGTGAGTGTCTGTGTGAGTGTGTTTTTTTAGTGTGTGTGTGTGAGAGAGAGAGTGTGAGTGTCTGAGTGTGTGTGAGAGAGAGTGAGTGAGTGAGAGTGTGTTTGTTTATTGTGTGTGTGTATGGTCAGCTAAATTTGACAAAATTATGGCAGTATTCAAAATCATTGTTCTTGTGGGACATTAGTTCCCCATGAGATAAAGCGAATAAATATGACTAAGTGATTTTTTTGAAGGGGGATAAAATTGTACAGTATAAAAATTGAATTACATCTATGAAAATCGTTGTATGTGTGTGTGTGTATATGTGTGTGTGTACAGGCGTGTTCATCCCCAGCTGTGATGAGGACGGCTACTACAGGAAGCTCCAGTGCGACCGCAGCCGAGACGAGTGCTGGTGCGTCGACCCTCACGGGTCAGAGGTCACCGGGTCACGTATCCATGGAAACCCAGACTGCGGTGAGTGACAGCAGGAATCAGCGTGAATCGCTCTCACGTCTCCGTTACAATACCCGTTCAGTGACTGAATGTGTGTGTGTGTAGACGAGCTGCTCACGTCTGGAGATTTCAGCAGCGGCGTTGGCTGGGAAGACGAGGAGGAGAAAGACACAGAGGAGAACGGAGAGGAAGAAGAGGAAGAGGAGGAGGAGGGAGAGAGTGATGATGGTGGATACATCTGGTAAAAAACCCATCATGTGATCGGATGACCCGGCGCACTGACCCGTTCTACGCTTCCTCAAACATTATATTTTAGTGTCAATAATTTCCCAACTAGTGTAAAGAGGCCATATTATGCACTTTGACAGTCTAGAACAGGTTTACAGACATAATTTCCTCATATTCTCCATTGTTGCGGCTCCTCTCTTCCAAGTCTGTCAGTAACTCTGTTTAGTTCCTGTCTGTATGAAGCCCCGCCCTCGGAAAAGCACACTGCGCTCTGATTGGTCGGCTGGAGCAGTGTGTTGTGATTGGTGTTTGGGAAATGTCCCGCCCCTTACTATAACCGTTTCAACAGACTACTAACCAGATCTGTTGAAAAACAGTTACAGCACTCCTATAGACTTCCATAGGAACTGAGGATACCGGAAGTAAAGTGTGTCATTGAGCGACCAATAGTTCTAAACGAACAACTAACAGTTTCATGTTCCTTTTAACTTAAAATAAAAAAGGCTGTACAAGAAATCGGCCCTCAGTAGACTGCCGGTAAGAATCGCTGTTCGCTGGGATCGTGTTTGCGGGGCACCGCAGCTTGATCGAAAAGGCCACTTTTATTTTCAAAGACGAGAGGATATATCGCATTTAGGCTAAAAAAGCGTGGTGCTTATGGCGGTGTGGAAAGAAACTGCATCTTGCGGTACATTTAAAGGAAATATAACGAGTTGGCACCAAAGATTGATGGAGTAGAGAATAGGTTCAGTGCACAGCAAATTGGCATGACAAACTCAAACGTTTTTTTATTTTATTTTTTGGTGTTTATCGCATTTTGGAAAAGAGCTCTTCACATAGTGTTAATATTGACCAGAAATGGCACTATAGTGACGCTGCGGTCTATCCTGCTGAATCCCACAGCTGTTAGGAACCATTGAGAGCGAACCGCGTGACGGCGAGATCAGAGCGTGTCGCAACTTATTTATTCTAAGCTCCTTTATTCTGCGTAAGAATTATTACAATGTGATGAGATGGAGGCGGTTCAGGGGTTCAGGGATACTGAAACTGATAGAGAGAAAAACTAACAGCAACATCACACACTAAAGGAAGTTATAAAATATATAAAGCATAATATGACCTCTTTAACACGGACATCCTCGTTCGGAGACTCAAACTTGAAATCTGTGTGTTGACGTCCACAGACACATCACCATTAACAGGGTATTATGATTTATTTGAGCTGATTTATGCAAAAAAACCTTGTTCCTCACAGTTTATAAACCTCAGAGATCAAGTGAAACACTCACTGTACAGATGTTCATCTGTGTGTGTGTGTGTGTGTGTGTGAGAGCCTGTTTATGTGGTTTATGAGGACACAAATTTGTATAACTACATGGGTATTACACTGGTATTACACTATAAAGGTGGTTTATGGGGACATATCAAATGTCCTCATAATTCAAATGGCCTTAAAAACATACTAAATGATGATTTTTTGAGAAAGTAAAAATGCAGAATGTTTCCTGTGATGGGTAGGTTTAGGGGCAGTGTGTGTGTGTGTGTGTGTGTGTGTGATGGGTAGGTTTAGGGGCAGTGTAAGGGGATAGAAAATACGGTTTGTACAGTATAAAAACCATTACACCTATGGAGAGTCCCTGTAAACCACATAGACCAACATGTGTGTGTGTGTGTGTGTGTGTGTGTGTGTGTGGGTAGGTTTAGGGGCAGTGTAAGGGGATAGAAAATACGGTTTGTACAGTATAAAAACCATTACGCCTATGGAGAGTCCCTGTAAACCACATAGACCAACATGTGTGTGTGTGTGTGTGTGTGTGTGTGTGAGAGAATGTAAGGTGTAAAGATCTCACGTTTATAACACTTTATTCTCTTCAGAGTTTCAAACACAGTGATGGAGCCGCTAAAATACTCTCGAAATTAATTCTCTAAATCAAGTCATAATAAAATGTGCAAACATACTTAGGTTTTGCATTTGCAAATTATATTTTGTGAATATGAATTAAGCTACGAGTTTGTCAATTTCTTTATATATTTATAATAAATACATTACTTCTAAATTACAAATATATACTTATAATAATCTTAAACGTAAGCTAATTCTCACATTCACAAAAAATATGAATCCGTTCAGAAACTTCAGAAATATACATATTTTATGAATTGTTTGCTAATCATATTTTGTCAAAATGAATGAGTTTGCAAGTTTCTCTTATCAAATATATATTTATAATAAATACATTACTTCTAAATTACAAATATATACGAATAATAAACTAAAAAATCCTAAAATATCAACCTTCAGAAATATGAAAACATACTTGTGTATTTATGAATTAGTTTTTGATTCTCACTTTGTCAATGTAAATTGTGCGTTTGCAAATCATGAGGTTATGACTGTCGATTTCTGTTATAGTTATAATAAACGTAAATGTAAAGTTTAAATATTTACAAACAATTGATGAATTCATATTTACATTCGCATGAATACATTAATTTAGAAGTAATGTATTTATTATGTAAGGGCTAATGTCCACCAGCCGGTTGTTATCGCAGAATAAACCCCTCCAGAGTGATCAGGACCCCGAGGCGAAGCGGAGCGTCACTCTGAAGGGGTTTATTCTGAGATAACAACCGGCTGGGTGGACATTATCCCGCTTATTACACGCCTACTAGTCTCAAATAAATTACACACTAAATATTGTCTTGAGATTAAATATTTTATTAGCTCTTACGCAAAGCTTCCGCGAAGAAAAACAGTTCCAAACTGCTTTAAGCCTTTATCTATCGCTGCTAAATGTTGAGAATGAATGCTGAAAGGGTTAGTTCAGCCAAAAATGAACCCAAGCCTCTGATTTACTCACCCTCAGGTCATTATAGGTGTTTATGACATTCTTCTGTCAGACAAATACAATCAGAGTTATATTTAAAAAGTCCAGGCTAACGTTAATCCCAGCAGTAGTTGGAGCTGTTTCTGAAGTCCATTAAATGCAGCTGTCCGTCAAATAACGTGCTCCACACGACTCCGATGGGTTAATAGAGCCTTCTGATTCCAATCGATGCGTTTGTGTCAGAAAAATATCCATATTTAAAACGTTATAAAGGAAACCCGCCTTGAAGTCTTCCAGTGTAACCCACGGCTGTTTAAGCCACAAGATGGCGCCAGCGTTAAGCACAGAAGTAGAACCGGTCAAGATAACTCGCAGTACCCGGATGAGCGGTGTGTGTTATCTGGAAATAACATACCGCTGGAATGAGCGATTGACCAATCAGAATCAAGTATTTCACAGAGCCGTGTAATAAAAACATACAAATTGGCAAACTCAATTCTAATTCATATTCACAAAATATAATTTGCAAATGCAAAACATAAGTATGTTTTTATATTTCTGAAGGTTGATATTTTGTGAATGTGAATTTTAAGTTTACATTAAGTATATATTTGTAATGTATTTATTATAAATATATATTTGAGAGGAGAAACTGGCAAACTCATAACCTAATTCATAGCCACTATGTATAATTTGCAAATGCAAAACCTAAGTATGTTTTCATATTTCTGAATGTCTCTACATGAACAGATTGATATTTTTGGTGAATGTGAATTAGCTTACGTTTAAAATGTTTATAGGTACTGTATGTATCTATAATTTCTAAGTAATGTATTTATTATAAATATATATTTAAGAGAAACTGGAAAACTCATAGCCTAATTCATATATGCAAACTACAATTTGCAAATGCATCAAATGTACAATTTTTTTTTGTGACGGTTTCTACATGAATAAAGTGATTCTTCTGGTAATGTGAATTAGCTTAGGCACGTGGGAATCATATTTTGTAAATGCATCAACTGTGAGACTATATTTGATCTCCAAATGTTCCAGAAATACAGCATCAGACCTCTTTAAACAGGAATGTGTGTGATTTATCGTGACTGACGGCGGTTTCACACTCGTTTCTGACTCCGGTTTCTTGAATGTAAACTCAAAGCGGTTCACATGACTGTGTGTTTGATCAACACCGCTTCTGTTCATTTAGACTGAGACTTGAATGCAGTTAACATGTAAATGTTTGGATTGCTTTATTTTTCATATATTGCATGATAGTTGACGACTGTCTCTGTACAGTACGAGTAAACCCGTGGTGTGTAATGTTGAGATAGTGGCTGACGTCGGCTCCTCTGAATCTGTCAAATAAACTGCTGTAAATAATTCAACCGTCTCTCTGATACATAATCAACGGTGTGTTTGTGTGTAAAAGACATATTTGATGTTGCCAGAAACTCCAGAGGAGAAATATCTCACTATGCTCGTTCATTTACTCGGGATGAACCGAGTCTGAAAATCAATATCTGGCAGCCTCGCTGTTTGCTGTGAACTGAATTAATATACCGCCTCAAAGTCAGTGAGAGCACACGGCGTGACCGCGCTCCGCTTCAGCCAGCGTAAGGAATACGTGACAATCAGATCATTTATGCACATAATGCTTCAAAAATACTACGCATCATATGGGATTGTGGAATAAGAATATTATTTCTGTATCATTCCTCATACTGGACATGCACAGTGTATTCTGGTATACTGTACTCCATGCAAATTAGTAGATATTCAATGCATAGAGTAATTTGCACATTACACACACTATAATACTGGACTAGTAAGAGTAGTATGCCTTCACTGTACGTTTGTGCATTTGAGTTCATATATTTATGTTCATGCATTTACGTTCATATATTTATATTTATGTTCATGCATTTACGTTCATATATTTATATTTATGTTCATGCATTTACGTTCATATATTTATATTTATGTTCATGCATTTACGTTCATATATTTATATTTATGTTCATGCATTTACGTTCATATATTTATATTTATGTTCATGCAATGTAATGCAAGTTGCCTTGGGATAAAAGTGTCTCCCAAATGCATGAACATAAATGCAAGTATTTTATTTCATGCATTCAAATATTGAACATTTGAATTCATGCATCCCCTGGGACCAGTGCCTTTTCTAGGCATAGGCAAACTAGGCGGTCGCCTAGGGTGCCAGTGAGCCCCCGCCCCAACAAGAATTTTTAGTTATTTCATATATATTTTATTATTACTATTTCATACTTTTGCTATTTGGGGGACATGAATCTTGCCTAGGGTGCCAGAAAGGCTAGAAACGGCCCTGCCTGGGACTCGACCTCATGGCCTTGGTGTTGCGAGCACAGCTCAGTATGCCATTCCAAACATAAGTTGAGTTTTATAAGGTTATTTTGTCATCCAGCATCAGTCTGATGTCCATCCTTTACATAATTAAAGCTATGATAGATGAGTGCATGAAGTGAAAAATCTATAATTTCTCGGTTCATTAGGTGCATCATCGGGTGTTTAAAGAGCTCTTCTTTTATGGGGGAAGTCTGAAAATCTGGCAGAAGAGACCAGAAGGCTTTCAGCATAATGCAGAGGTGATGCAAGTGTTTCAGACAGACACACACACACACACACACACACACACACACACACACAGTTCTGCATTTACAGCATGCAGCCACTGCACTACACCAGGAGAAAACTGTCTTAAACACACATTTATAGCTAATGTGAACACATGCACTCTTTATTCTGGAGACAGCAACTGCTGCCACGATGCTGCTTAGTCACATTATTTTAAACAGATTTGATAATTGAACTGTATCTAAAACGCAGTATAATAATCTGTGTGAAGTGAGATCTGTAAGTCACTGCTGCCTCCTGCTGTTCTGCAGTGGAATTAAACATGGCTGACGTTACAGGAAACTGCACAAACACTGACTTTAAAGAAATGTTTTTAGCCAGTAATGAGAATTTACTCGTGTGGTTTCTAACCCGTATGACTTCATTTCTTCAGTAAAACATAAAAAGAGACTCTTTCTATACCAAAAGCACCATAAAGTATCTAAACACTTGTGCATTTGAATCGTTTGCCATTAATGGAAGTTTCCTGAAATCTATCTTTCAGACCTCGTGTGTTGGTGTGTTCATATGACCTGCAGTTATGATGCTTTCATCATATTTGTGGGAAATCCTGGATTTACAGGTTTATTTCCTCCTGTTTAGTGTTTATAACTCTAACCTTCATTCCTCCCTCACATCCTGGAACAAATCCTTCCCTCGCCAATCAACATCAACCAAAACCCTAAAATTATACCTTTCTTTCTCTTGTCCAGAAAGCTAATTTCATTTTTATTATATTTTTTAACACACACACACACACATACACACATTGTATATACATATATATATATACATATACATATATATATATACATATACATATATATATACATATACATATATATATACATATACATATACATATATATATATACATATATATATATATATATATATATACACATATATATATATATATATATATATATATATATATATATATATATATATATATATATATACACATATATACACATACATTAATTACTAGACTTGATCAATAAATAATATAATTTAAAGGTACAATATGTAAGATTTTTGGATTAAAATATCCAAAAACCCTAGAACAATGCTGTATATATTTAGTTGACTTGTGTTATCCCGAATGTTTCCAAAAATGTTTAAATCATACCTGCGTTACCCACTAAAACCGCTTTAATATATGATGTGTTTTATTACACATTTTATAACATGATGTGACAGTTTAGATCATTATCACTGATGATTGTTCTCCAGCTCAACAGTTAGTCTTATTGTTTTAATCTGGTGTTGTTGTTTTACCGCACAGAGTACCATATTTTACCGCCTAATATGATCTCTCTCACTGCAGTGTGAACAAGTGTCTCACAGACTCGCATTATAACATTTAACACACTCAGATGTGTGTGATATGATAAAACAGTGCTGCGTTACCACACACACACGAGCGGAAGCGCTCAAATCATCAAGACACGCCTTTGTTTTGAATAAGTGACCTCTAGTGGCCTCTAAAAATTACATATTGTGGCTTTAACGGTTAGTTCAGCCATAAATGTAAATTGTGTCATTAATTCCTCCTGTGGTTGGCCAGCCGTCAGACCTCCGCTCATCTTCACACACAGATGAAGATATTAGTGTTGAAATCCGATGGCTCAGAAAGGCCTTCATTGACACCAATGTCATTTCCTCTCTCAAGACCCATAAAGGCACTAAAGACGTCGTTACAAAGCCCATCTCACTACAGCGGCTCTACAATCATTGATGAAGAGGCCAGAATAGAGTTAGTGCGCAAAAACACTAAATAACGACTTATAGAGTGATGGCCGATTTCAGAACAAAGCTTCGACGCTTTAAGGGATAGTTCACTTTGAAATTAAATTTTGATATGTTTTAGCTTACCTCATGGGCATCCGAGATGTAGGGACACGAAACAAGCGGTTTGTGTGAGAAAACGAACAGTATTTATATCGTTTTTACTTCTTGTACACCACAGGAAACATGCACGCGCGCCCTCGGATCAGTCGGACGTAGTGGTGTACAAGAGGTAAAAGCGATATACAGTCTTGTTCAAAATAATAGCAGTACAAATTGACTAACCAGAATAATCAAGGTTTTTAGTATTTTTTTTATTGCTACGTGGCAAACAAGTTACCAGTAGGTTCAGCAGATTGTCAGAAAACAAATGAGACCCAGCATTCATGATATGCACGCTCTTAAGGCTGTGCAATTGGGCAATTAGTTGAAAGGGGTGTGTTCAAAAAAATAGCAGTGTGGCATTCAATCACTGAGGTCATCAATTTTGTGAAGAAACAGGTGTGAATCAGGTGGCCCCTATTTAAGGATGAAGCCAACACTTGTTGAACATGCATTTGAAAGCTGAGGAAAATGGGTCGTTCAAGACATTGTTCAGAAGAACAGCGTACTTTGATTAAAAAGTTGATTAGAGAGGGGAAAACCTATAAAGAGGTGCAAAAAATGATAGGCTGTTCAGCTAAAATGATCTCCAATGCCTTAAAATGGAGAGCAAAACGAGAGAGACGTGGAAGAAAACGGAAGACAACCATCAAAATGGATAGAAGAATAACCAGAATGGCAAAGGCTCAGCCAATGATCACCTCCAGGATGATCAAAGACAGTCTGGAGTTACCTGTAAGTACTGTGACAGTTAGAAGACGTCTGTGTGAAGCTAATCTATTTTCAAGAATCCCCCGCAAAGTCCCTCTGTTAAAAAAAGGCATGTGCAGAAGAGGTTACAATTTGCCAAAGAACACATCAACTGGCCTAAAGAGAAATGGAGGAACATTTTGTGGACTGATGAAAGTAAAATTGTTCTTTTTGGGTCCAAGGGCCACAGGCAGTTTGTGAGACGACCCCCAAACTCTGAATTCAAGCCACAGTACACAGTGAAGACAGTGAAGCATGGAGGTGCAAGCATCATGATATGGGCATGTTTCTCCTACTATGGTGTTGGGCCTATTTATCGCATACCAGGGATCATGGATCAGTTTGCATATGTTAAAATACTTGAAGAGGTCATGTTGCCCTATGCTGAAGAGGACATGCCCTTGAAACGGTTGTTTCAACAAGACAATGACCCAAAACACACTAGTAAACGGGCAAAGTCTTGGTTCCAAACCAACAAAATTAATGTTATGGAGTGGCCAGCCCAATCTCCAGACCTTAATCCAATTGAGAACTTGTGGGGTGATATCAAAAATGCTGTTTCTGAAGCAAAACCAAGAAATGTGAATGAATTGTGGAATGTTGTTAAAGAATCATGGAGTGGAATAACAGCTGAGAGGTGCCACAAGTTGGTTGACTCCATGCCACACAGATGTCAAGCAGTTTTAAAAAACTGTGGTCATACAACTAAATATTAGTTTAGTGATTCACGGGATTGCTAAATCCCAGAAAAAAAAAATGTTTGTACAAAATAGTTTTGAGTTTGTACAGTCAAAGGTAGACACTGCTATTTTTTTGAACACACCCCTTTCAACTAATTGCCCAATTGCACAGCCTTAAGAGCGTGCATATCATGAATGCTGGGTCTCATTTGTTTTCTGACAATCTACTGAACCTACTGGTAACTTGTTTGCCACGTAGCAATAAAAAATATACTAAAAACCTTGATTATTCTGGTTAGTCACATTGTACTGCTATTATTTTGAACAAGACTGTAAATACTGTTGGTTTTCTCACACACACCGCTCGTTTTGTGTCTTAGGCCATCAGTGTGTACTGACGATGGGGGATTGTTTCATTTGGACTTCTCTGTGTATGCTCTTTGAGGTGGTGACCATAGACCTGCATTATGTGAGGCACAGACAAGAACGGTTTGACCTAAAATGATCAAAATTGAAACTACTGAGGAAACAAATACTCCTACATCTCGGATGCCCATGAGGTAAGCTAAAACATATCAACATTTAATTTCAAAGTGAACTATCCCTTTAATGAATCACTGAAACGAATCAACGAACCAACATGGCTATAGAAAAAGTGATTAAAACACGAAAATTATTACATAGCTGCTATAATTTCCTGTATAATTTCTGGTCCAGACAGCAGGTTTACAGGACGGATAGGTGGAAGATCTTGTTTGGAAATATTTGAACACTTATGATTATCTTTATATACTAGATTTATTTATGTATGGTAATATTTAGTTTTAGGCATTACAAAGTACTTGTTGGAGCCCTAATCATTTTCATTGCATTAAAAAGGTCATCTTGAATTGATCTTGTTTGTATTTCACAGAAGAAAGGAAGTCCTAAAGGGTTGGACAAGATATTAAACGACGACATTCTTCAAAATATGAATAGTTTATAGATGTTTACAGTCTGTTAGGATGGATTCCTGTACACTCAAGTCAAGGCTATGAACAATAAAAACACATTATACAATATTTACAATTTAGCAAAAAATAACAGGCGTTCCCATATCAGACATTCATCTGATGATCAACAAACCCCAGCGGCCTCCGATGACGTTCTGCGCTATATGAACATATCTACACGAACACTGTACAGAAGAATATATTACAACATCACTGAGCAGCTTTATCGTCTAGAGATAAGCGGATGCTAAATCATACCACAACACTTAAATATAACGGTCTCGGACGCTACAGGAACTGAAATATCCCACCAGTGCTTTTACTGTGATCATTGTTCAAAAACCCAATGGCTTGATTCCACTGCGTCCACATCCGCCGGCCTTTAAAGGGACAGTCCATCCAAAAATGAAAATTACTCAGATTTACTCTCCCTAATGTCATCCTCTGTGTGTATTTTTTTTTCCAGACGAGCACAATACGAGTTATATAAAAAAAAGTCCTGGCTCTTCCCAGCTTTATAATGGCAGCCAAAATTGTTATATCATAAAAGTGCATCCACACGGCTGATGATGGATGCACTTCTATGATGGATGGATGCACTTTTATGATGGATAGATGCACTTTTATGATGGATGGATGCACTTTTATGATGATAGATGCACGTTTATGATGGATGGATGCACTTTTATGATGATAGATGCACTTTTATGATGGATGGATGCACTTTTATGATGGATGGATGCACTTTTATGATGGATAGATGCACTTTTATGATGATAGATGCACTTTTATGATGGATAAATATACTTTTATGATGGATGGATGCACTTTTATGATGGATGGATGCACTTTTATGATGGATAGATGCACTTTTATGATAGATAGATGCACTTTTATGATAGATGGATGCACTTTTATGATGGATGGATGCACTTTTATGATGATAGATGCACTTTTATGATAGATGGATGCACTTTTATGATGGATGGATGCACTTTTATGATGGATGGATGCACTTTTATGATGGATAGATGCACTTTTATGATGGATAAATATACTTTTATGATGGATGGATGCACTTTTATGATGGATGGATGCACTTTTATGATGGATGGATGCACTTTTATGATGGATAGATGCACTTTTATGATGGATGGATGCACTTTTATGATGATAGATGCACTTTTATGATGGATGGATGCACTTTTATGATAGATGGATGCACTTTTATGATGGATGGATGCACTTTTATGATGGATGGATGCACTTTTATGATGGATAGATGGACTTTTATGATAGATGGATGCACTTTTATGATGATAGATGCACTTTTATGATGGATGGATGCACTTTTATGATGATAGATGCACTTTTAGGATGGATAGATGCACTTTTATGATGATAGATGCACTTTTATGATGGATGGATGCACTTTTATGATGGATGGATGCACTTTTATGATGGACAGATGCACTTTTATGATAGATGGATGCACTTTTATGATGGATGGATGCACTTTTATGATGGATAGATGCACTTTTATGATGGATGGATGCACTTTTATGATAGATGGATGCACTTTTATGATGGATGGATGGATGCACTTTTATGATGGATGGATGCACTTTTATGATGGATAGATGCACTTTTATGATGGATAAATATACTTTTATGATGGATGGATGCACTTTTATGATGGATGGATGCACTTTTATGATGGATGGATGCACTTTTATGATGGATGGATGCACTTTTATGATGGATGGATGCACTTTTATGATGGATAGATGCACTTTTATGATGGATAAATATACTTTTATGATGGATGGATGCACTTTTATGATGGATGGATGCACTTTTATGATGGACGGATGCACTTTTATGATGGACGGATGCACTTTTATGATGGATAGATGCACTTTTATGATGGATGGATGCACTTTTATGATGGATGGATGCACTTTTATGATGGATAAATATACTTTTATGATGGATAGATGCACTTTTATGATGGATGGATGTACTTTTGTGATGGATGGATGCACTTTTATGATGGATGGATGCACTTTTATGATGGATGGATGCACTTTTATGATGGATGGATGCACTTTTATGATGGATAGATGCACTTTTATGATGGATAAATATACTTTTATGATGGATGGATGCACTTTTATGATGGATGGATGCACTTTTATGATGGACGGATGCACTTTTATGATGGACGGATGCACTTTTATGATGGATAGATGCACTTTTATGATGGATGGATGCACTTTTATGATGGATGGATGCACTTTTATGATGGATAAATATACTTTTATGATGGATAGATGCACTTTTATGATGGACGGATGCACTTTTATGATGGATGGATGTACTTTTGTGGACTTTAAAACAGAAACAACCTTTCACTGCCATTATAAAGCTTTATGAAGAATGTCATACTCACCTATGATGACTTGAGGGAGAGTAAATGATGGGGTCATTTTCATTTTTGGGTGAACTAACCTTTTAACCTAAATTTAACGTATTAGTTCACTTCAAAATGAACATTTCCTGATCGTTTCCTCACCCCATCTCATCCCAGATGTTCATGTCTTTCTTTCTTCAGTGGAAAAGAAATGAAGTTTTTTGAGGAGAACATTCCAGGATTTTTCTCCTCATAATGGACTCCAATGGGAACCAACAGCTGAAGGTCCAAATCAATGAGGAAGAGCTTCAGAGACTCTGATGATCCAGAGGAATAGAGTCTGATCCAGACAAACCATCAGACATTTACAACACAAACACACATTTATATACTTTTGAACCTCTAACGCTTCGGTGTTGTTATTCTTCAGGGTGTATTTTGTCATCACATCGGAAAGATCACATGATCTAAACATCTCATGTTCTCCTCCAACATTAAAACCATCTGTCCTCGTTGTTTCTCCTTTATTTGTGTAAGGGTGATTTAGTCTTTGCACGTTCGTTTTAACTCTGGGTCGGCACTTCCACCTACGTCATATCATACGTCGTGCAAAAGCAGAACATCAAAGATGTGTGTTTGAGGTTTAAAAGTATATAAATGTGTGTTTGTGTTGTAAATGTCCGATGGTCAGTCTGGATCAGACTCTATTCCTCTGGATCATCAGAGTCTCTGAAGCTCTTCCTCATTGATTTGGACCTTCAGCCGTTGGTTCCCATTGGAGTCCATTATGAGGAGAAAAATCCTGGAATGTTTTCCTAAAAAAAATTCCTTTTCGACTGAAGAACGAAAGACAAACATCTGGGATGAGATGGGGTGAGGAAACGATC
Organism: Pseudorasbora parva; assembly: GCF_024679245.1. Classification (NCBI taxonomy): domain Eukaryota; kingdom Metazoa; phylum Chordata; class Actinopteri; order Cypriniformes; family Gobionidae; genus Pseudorasbora; species Pseudorasbora parva. Next base: position 40,590,166 of record NC_090192.1, on the reverse strand, counting down.
AGGAAATGCTCAATTTTGAAGTGAACTCATCCTTTACTAACTTTAACAGTGAATTGAGACTAAAACGACCAGTAATATCCACTAAAACACACTAAATCTCTTATTGCTGACGGTCAGAGCGCGTTTGAAATCAGTCGATGTACTGCGAAAGCCATCGGAAACCTTCCCCGTATCCCTGTTTCTTCAACACACTGCACATGAAGACCTCCAGTGGCCGTGCGCTCAGTTCCTTCAGTGACACGCCGCCCTGAAACACACACACACACACACACACGTCATGTTCAGTTCATTTATTTATAGAGCACATTTAAAACAGTTGCCAGACTGACCAAAGTGCTGTACAAGTAGAAGCTAATTCAGCATCTCACAATCTACAAGCACAAATTAAAAAAGAAATTTAAATGCTGGGCTTTGACCAAACGGCAGCTGTTTGGATCATTGATGGACAGAAAGTGATGATTGTTCTCCAGCTCAACACAGTTAGTCTTATTGTTTTAATCTGGTGTTGTTGATTTACCGCACAGAGTACCATATTTTACCGCCTAATGTGATCTCACTCACTGCAGTGTGAACAAGTGTCTCACAGACTCGCATTATAACATTTAACACACTCAGACACACTCAGATGTGTGTGATATGATAAAAAAGCGCTGCGTTACCACCAAGCGACAAACACCAGAGATCTCTAGAAGCCAATACGGAAGTAATTTAAACTGCAATTCCTCGACTGCCCACTAGGGCTCCAGAAGGAGCAGAATCTCATAGAGTGCCGAAGTCATGACGCCACTTTGGAGGCCAACCTGGAAGTTAGCGGCGCATGGGTTCCCTCGATCAAAAGCCTGTGCATTTTCCCCATAGACTTTTGGACAATCGCAAAAAATAAGATCTGTGTTCAACAAAGAGTTATGACCCTTACACGTTTTGTCTATCAAGATAATCTTTGCAAGTGAATCCAAAATGTACACCGTTTGAAACCTAAATAAAGCCGTCAGATATAAAATGCTAACGGTAGGCTATTAACGAACTACAGCACACAGTCGCAGATCTACGTCATCATCAAGCTTCCTCAAACTTTATTTAAAAACACGTTCGCTCATTATGATCTGCGCTGTGGATGAACACTAATCCATTTTTTCATGAGAAATATTGACCATTTGTTTTTTCCAAAAATGTTAGAAACTAATTGGGTTTATGCGTGCCTCTCTGAGATTAGTTTTCTCGTTTGTTAATGTTTTATTTATTCATTTATTATTTTGTTCGTTTATATAAACCTTAATATTATTTTCTTTGTGATTAAGATTAGGCTATTATGCCTCATCATCGTGCCCCAAATAGACTTTACAGATTATCTTTCACTGTATTATGTTTGACTGTATGTTTGCTAATTCGCCAGAAAAAAACAAGTTTTTACCACCTCAGAAGCATTAACGACGTAAGCTATAACTTAGCCGTATCAATTTACAATCGTATCTCATTTTCCTTAGACGATTGATCATAATCGAGGAGAGAACCGCTATAAATCTGGACATGTAGAACAGCGCAGCTTTCATTCGACGACTTGTGCTTCCATCTCGGGACTAGACAAAACACTACGGTGACGGTCTCTCCACATAAATGAAGAACTGGTAATCGGTTACCTTAATATCACAGATTTCTGTGTACAACAATATTTGGAAACTGCTATTTGAAAGGACTAAATATATAACCAGGGCCGGCGTTTGCTATAGGGCTTGGGCGTCATGACGTCATTACTTGGCGTGGCGGCCATGTTGATGGCATCCTTTACTGCTACTCGGACTACTGTGCACTGTTCATAGACGTACTCCCTCTCAGTCGTGTGTCTTAATTTGATTATTTTGGCGTTATTTCAACTATGGTAAACCGTTGCTGCATTTTGGGGTGTAACAGCGCAACACATAATCACCATGGCAAATGTCGAAAATGGATTAACTTTCCACCGCTTTCATGCTTGGAGGCGCAACCACGGACAAGAAGTAATAACAGTACGATGTGCAAAAAGCAAGAATTGTCACACAATCAGATGTTTTTTAGTGTTTATTTGCAAGTAGTGCAACCTGAGAACACAGAAATGTGGAATGCTTCAAGGTGAAAGGTTACAAATAAAAAATGAACACAGAAAACGGAGTGCAAGTTGTTGCACTTTATATAACGGAGTGCACTTTATATAACAATAATAAATACACTTTTTTTAAAAATAAATTCTTTCAATACTATATAAGCAAATAAATAGGTATCTATAAAATAACAACAAAAGATACAGAAATGGAGGAAGTGCAAATTATAAATATAGTAAACAATAACATTGCAATAACAACTAAAAACGGAGGCAGAGCAATTTCTTATATAATAAAAAAAATAATAATAATAATATATACGTATCGGTTAGACTTTATTTCGATTGTCCACTTTAAACATTCTACTACCTATGTACGTTTTCAACAGCATGTCAACTAACAGTAATTAGAGTATTAGTAGACTGTAGGTTATGGTTATGTGTTGGGGTTCGGGTTAGTAGAATAAGTTGAATTGTAGTTGCAAAGTTACTTATAGTCAGTAGAATGTCTGTTGGGGACCAACAAAATAAAGCTTTCGTCGTTGTCGGTGCTCCGCTCTTTCTTTGGAAATGCATGTGGATCCAAAACTTTAATAGTTCCGATTTTGTCTCTATAGCGGTCCCTGCCTTCCCTATTTAACGTATCCCAGTAAATTCCACATCCCTTTCAGGATTTTAACATGTTTTTTCTTTCTCCCAACTCTGCTTCTCCTCATTCGACTTGCTGTATTTTTACATTCGCGAGGCCATCAACATGGCCGCGACGTCCCAGAATGCAACGCGGTGCCCAAGCCCTATAGGCGAGCTAGGCGGTTGCCTAGGGCGACAATTGTGTTAGGAGCGCGAGCGCGCTCTAGTGCCGCCCATTACTTCCCTTTAAGCATAGAATCAGAACAAGCGAAATAAAACAATGTTTATTAAACATGATCATCATAACAAAATAAAATTACTTAGTATTATCAATATTATCAACTAATATTTATTTAAAAAATATTATTAATATTGTCACTAAGCTATCACTTGCTAGTTTTCTACGTATGACTACATATTGCAAACATAACTCTACAATAACCTACATGGATGTAATTTAAATATCAAAAGTCCAGTTCGTTATAAATATGGATAAAGTATGCACGTTAGTTATGAAAAGTATGCAATCTACATGGGCGTCGGGAGCAAATAAAAAGTGGGGCCTTTCGTTTTTTTTTTTTTTTACTAGAGTAACGATAGATGCCATATTATTTACATTAAACACAAATATGATGTGTTTTACTTAAAGATTGATTAGGATAGACAAATTGACAGAAATCACCATACTCTCTACAGTGGCTGTAGTGTAGGGGTAAGTCGCATATCATCAAGTTTTGACGCATATCGATCAGAGGTTCGAATCTGCCTTTTGCCACACTCGCTCTATTCCCTTTTCCCATCACATATCAGATCGGAAAGGCATTTATTTTCAATAAAAAGTGAGAAAATATTAGAAAAGTGGAAATAAAGCGTCTAACGTGTTTAATAATAAGTGCTTCTCGGTTAGGGGTAGGCCTAGGAAAACAGACATGTGCTGAATTAGAGACGATAAAAGTGAGTGGGGCGGGGGCGCGCAAAACTCCATCTCGCCTAGAGCAACCAAAGAGCTAGAGCCGGCCCTGTATATAACTTTATGTATATTAACTGAAAGGTAAACTTATAAGAACGTGAGGCTGAAACGCGGGCTAGTTTTTTATTTTTATTAAAAAGTGAATGAAACGCGGGCTGGTGAGATTTCCTGTTTGTCACGATGACGTCTAAAGTCCCGGCCAAAGGATGTAGTCCCTTTTAGCAACTTGTTAGCAACCGCCGTTTTTAAGACACAATAAAGTAAAAAAAAAAATCACAAGCAGGTTAGAACGAGTGTGTTTTATGTCATAGATCAAAACGTGAAAATATTTAGAGGCTTTGTTAACCACAGACCTTATTTCAGGCGATTTAGCAAACACCCATTCAAAAAACCCATAGACCTTAGAGCGAGTGTAGCCCTTAGCACGTTACTGCGGGGTAGTTAAATCACTTTTGGACCAGTCACAGAAGACTAAGTTCAACTCTCTGGAGGAAGAAAAACTGATGCACAGCAAGAGCAAGAAGGGAATGACTACTCAGACATCAAAATTAGATATTAAGAAAATTGTATTTTTGTATAGTTCTTGTTTTCTAGGACTTTTTCTTAATGACTGTTGAAATGAAAGATAAAAGACAGCGACAAAAAAAAATATATATCTTTACAAAAAAAGATATTAATTAAACAGTAGTGTTCAAATGGAATGTCAAATAATAAAAAAAAAACTGTGTCTTAATTCAACATTGAATGTCTCAATTCAAAAACAAGGTCTCAAATCAATTTCAGTGTCCCAATTCAGATCCAATGTCTCAGTTCAGATCCAAGGAAGCAAAATAATGTGGAAAAAATTATTGAAGAGTGGTTGCACACGGTTGATGGGAAAAAAAACAATTCAATCCAAAAAAATAATCAGTGACGTTATCTCAATAAAAAAAATGGAAGGGAAAAAAAATTAGTTCGGTCCAATAAAAAGAATAGGAAAGAAAAATCTGTTCTGTCCTACCAATCTATATTTCACACTGTTGAAATCACATCACCAGGTACGAAACGGATGGGAATGGCTCGCCAGTCCAAGCAACGTGCACACAGCAACAGGCAAGGACAATTCCACAATGGCAATCTCAATCGCTGGAGCTCAGGATCGACAGCAGACGAAACATGCACTCACATATGCATAAAGAAAAGAGAGAGGGGGAGGAAAAAAAACCCGGCCAAGGAGAAAATAATCCAAATAACAAGAAAAATATAAAATAAAAAAAACTCTTGTAAACGTTGATTCAGGCTTCTTCAGGAAAATCCTCTCTTTCTCAAACTCAAACGTATCTACACTCATTAGTGTTTGATAAGACGCACTTTCAAAAGATTCACGCTCAATTTCGCCGTTTTTTCCTCTCTTATTTCTAACTCTTATTATATCTCTGCCACCAAGCAAGCAGACTCGCTTGACTTCTTCATCCGAACGATCTCTAAGGGGCGGGACTAACCTCTAGTTCAACCAATACGGGTTCTCAGATCGCGCCAACCAGTTTCAATTTGCATAAAACAAAAATATTTTTATGTATCAATTTCTCTTATTATTTGAAGTACGTTTTAAGTTGTATTAATGACATTTTTTTCTACATATAAGGCATGATGTATTTTCTTCTCAAGATTCTATTTTTAACCCTTTAGTGACCTGGGTTACAGAGGGAACCGGAAGTGCTAAAATGCTAACTCACTTCCGCGTTTTGGCCAACAAAGTGACGTCATAACTTCGGCACTCTATTGAGTCCCATGTTAAAATTCCCAAATTTACAGCAGAAAAAAACATGTTTACAGTCTGGGACAAATTGTGGTTTTGGTCTATACGGCTAATTTTGCCCTTCATGACGACTGTGAGGGATTTTTTTTTTATAACTCATTCATTTACATTATATAAAGCCTTAAAGTTCTGCATAATTAAGGGCGTGGTTACTTTGAGTGACAGGTGGATGCCGTTTATCTGCCGTCTATAGTCATCGCGTCACCTAAGCTCCGCCCACATCCTGCCTCTTTGCCCATTTTCTGTTATCCAGGCTTGATGCGCTCGCAAGATGGCGACGGCCAGCTCGCCTCTTCTTTACGCTTCTGAACGGCTTATCGGAATCCTAAGGGTGACGTCACGGACACTACGGCCATATTAATCTTTGGCTTTGACACGATCACATGGTTTGAATACATTTAGATTTGATTCAGGAGTTGCTGAGTCTTTGATTGACCAACACTGACCTTCCCAGAATTTTATAGTCAATTCTGAATTTGATTGGTAGTCAGGAGCTCGCCGGAGGGGCGAGACATGGTCGAAATTTCGTCGTTTTTTAAAATTAAATTTGGCCGCAGCATTTTGGACCAATTGTAGACGAACGTGCTGGGGAGCTGTCATGTTACTAATGCTGGCTTTGACATGATCACATGGTTTGATTACATTTAGATTTGATTCAGGAGTAGCTGAGTCTGTGATTGACCAACACTGACCTTTAGGGCTGTCACTTTTTATTCAAATATGCATTCGAACATCACGTGTAATACCCGTAACTATAAATAAACTATCTGGTTTTTAAAGTGCCATGTAGTAAAGCCCTGCATTTATGCCCGAGCCTGACGGGCCCCGACTTTTTTACGCCCCTAGGGCCGGGCTTCGGGCCAGCTTTCACGTCATACCAAAAAGGCGGGCCTTTTTATGCTTCTCCTTCGTTTTATATTTATTTTATCAAATAAAAGGAACAATGAGATGTTCTGCGCTGGTGGAAACAACATGAGACCATAATAGCTAACGCGACTGTCAAGATATGGCTGGCACAGTGTTCAGAGCATAGGTTCAGAGTCCGCGTTTCTTCAGCGCAGCTGCTAGAGTTAAGGCCGGAGACACACTGCAAGCGTGGTGTGAGCGTGGCGTTTCTGTTGTGTGTCATCCGCGGGGCGTCTGCTGCTATTAATGTACAGGGAAGCCCTATACTTCATGTTAAAAATAAATATATTGCCCATTGATACAGCAAAGACAACGTCGGCAGTAGCCGGCCCATACCATAGGCCAGCCTTTCTCAAAGTGGGTGCCGCGGCACACTGGGGTGCCCCGTGACCGTGTCAGGGGTGCTGCCAAAAAATTAAGTTGGCTAAAAATAAATAATAATAATAATCTGAAATTTCATATATAGAATATATTTGAATTTACTTAAATACATTCTTCTTCTTTTTAACCCTTTCGCACGTATGATCACACATTCACGCATGTGATTAGAACGGTCAGTGCATCACGTTCATTCAAATGTGCTTTCGCGTTGGCTTGCACTGAGCCAGAGACAGGCGCGTCAGAGCTGTCATATAGCACAACTTATCAGTGTTTTCAGCCACATAATGTTTATTTTAGGTTTCAAACATATACTTACTAAAAAAAACAATACATTTAGAGTTTGTAAAATACACAATGATGAAAAATGAAGAGGCAATAATAATCCTTCCCACTATACTTAGTTTTATTCATATCAGATACACATTGTGTAAGTAACTTTAAAGTTTACTCTATTCTTCTACCAGTTCACCTGCCACTTACTTTTATGTATTTTGGGAGAATTCACGTCTTGTAACTTAAATCTAACAGATCTGATTTTCTGAACTGCGCCTGCGGCGGCGATGGCGGCGCCCATCGTGCATACAGCTCAACTAACGCGATCATTATAAAGTTGTTTAAACGACAAAACACTGCCACTTGCAAATATTTGACAATCGGAATATCAGATATTTCAGGCCATATCTAAAAAAATTGTGAATATTTTGAATAAAAAAGGAAAAATGACATAAAAGCAGATCATCATTCATTCAGCTCTGTTGTTGCTGCGGTGTGTCACGTGACAAGCAATGACGCGTCACCATGGAAACCATAAAGTGACACATTAATAACGGTCGCTTTGAAAAACAGAATGTTTTAAATTTACGTGTGAAAGGGTTAAACATATTAGCGGATTACACTCTGTTCATTACTGTCTAAATAAACAGGACATTTGCATTTAAATTTGGGTTATGCAGTGTTTTTAAATTATATTTTAAACTGGGGTGCCTTGAAATTGTATGCACTTTTGAAAGGTGCCCTGACTGAAAAAAGTTTGAGAAAGGCTGCCATAGGCTATCCATGGTATTGATACATGGCAAAAGGCTACAGAATATTTCGTTCTATATTGACTGGTTTAATATTTCAAAATCGATAATTATGTTGTTTTTTATTATTACAATTAGGCTAGGCCTATATCTGCATTTATGTTAACCTACAGACTTTCAAACATGAAAATGTTGTAGTCAGATAGATATGATGTTGAATATGAAATTAACTTAATAAAGAAACAAAACGAAATATGACTACTTTGATATTAAAAACAAAACTATTTTAATGGCTGCAACAATGTAAAAAAAAAGGGCCTCAGCGCCTCGGGCCAGAGCCGGGCCAGGGCCTCAGCGTCTTGGGCCAGGGCCTCAGCGTCTCGGGCCAGGGCCTCAGCGTCTCGGGCCAGGGCCGGGCCAGGGCCTCAGCGTCTCGGGCCAGGGCCGGGCCAGGGCCTCAGCGTCTCGGGCCAGGGCCGGGCCAGGGCCTCAGCGTCTCGGGCCAGGGCCTCAGCGTCTCGGGCCAGGGCCTCAGCGTCTCGGGCCAGGGCCTCAGCGTCTCGGGCCAGGGCCTCAGCGTCTCGGGCCAGGGCCTCAGCGTCTCGGGCCAGGGCCTCAGCGTCTCGGGCCAGGGCCGGGCCAGGGCCTCAGCATCTCGGGCCAGGGCCTCAGCGTCTCGGGCCAGGGCCTCAGCGCCTCGGGCCAGAGCCGGGCCAGGGCCTCAGCGTCTCGGGCCAGGGCCTCAGCGCCTCGGGCCAGAGCCGGGCCAGGGCCTCAGCGTCTCGGGCCAGGGCCTCAGCGTCTCGGGCCAGGGCCGGGCCAGGGCCTCAGCGTCTCGGGCCAGGGCCGGGCCAGGGCCTCAGCGCCTCGGGCCAGGGCCGGGCCAGGGCCTCAGCGTCTCGGGCCAGGGCCTCAGCGTCTCGGGCCAGGGCCTCAGCGTCTCGGGCCAGGGCCTCAGCGTCTCGGGCCAGGGCCGGGCCAGGGCCTCAGCGCCTCGGGCCAGGGCCGGGCCAGGGCCTCAGCGTCTCGGGCCAGGGCCTCAGCGTCTCGGGCCAGGGCCGGGCCAGGGCCTCAGCGTCTCGGGCCAGGGCCGGGCCAGGGCCTCAGCGTCTCGGGCCAGGGCCGGGCCAGGGCCTCAGCGTCTCGGGCCAGAGCCGGGCCAGGGCCTCAGCGTCTCGGGCCAGGGCCGGGCCAGGGCCTCAGCGTCTCGGGCCAGGGCCGGGCCAGGGCCTCAGCGTCTCGGGCCAGGGCCGGGCCAGGGCCTCAGCGTCTCGGGCCAGGGCCGGGCCAGGGCCTCAGCGTCTCGGGCCAGGGCCGGGCCAGGGCCTCAGCGCCTCGGGCCAGAGCCGGGCCAGGGCCTCAGCGTCTCGGGCCAGGGCCTCAGCGTCTCGGGCCAGGGCCGGGCCAGGGCCTCAGCATCTCGGGCCAGGGCCTCAGCGTCTCGGGCCAGGGCCGGGCCAGGGCCTCAGCGCCTCGGGCCAGAGCCGGGCCAGGGCCTCAGCGTCTCGGGCCAGGGCCGGGCCAGGGCCTCAGCATCTCGGGCCAGGGCCTCAGCGTCTCGGGCCAGGGCCGGGCCAGGGCCTCAGCGCCTCGGGCCAGAGCCGGGCCAGGGCCTCAGCGTCTCGGGCCAGGGCCTCAGCGTCTCGGGCCAGGGCCGGGCCAGGGCCTCAGCGCCTCGGGCCAGGGCCGGGCCAGGGCCTCAGCGTCTCGGGCCAGGGCCTCAGCGTCTCGGGCCAGGGCCGGGCCAGGGCCTCAGCGTCTCGGGCCAGGGCCGGGCCAGGGCCTCAGCGTCTCGGGCCAGGGCCGGGCCAGGGCCTCAGCGTCTCGGGCCAGGGCCAGGGCCAGGGCCTCAGCATCTCGGGCCAGGGCCTCAGCATCTCGGGCCAGGGCCTCAGCGTCTCGGGCCAGGGCCTCAGCGTCTCGGGCCAGGGCCGGGCTAGGGCCTAGATTTGAGGCCCGTGCAGGGCTCTACCATGTAGTGCAGTTTTTTTTTACAGTCTATAGGTGCGTTTACATGGAGCACTACATCGGTTTAAAAGTCCAATCCGAATGAAAATGCTCCATATAAACACCTCAATCGGAATAAAAATGCCCCCAATTTTTTTTTTCTGAGATGATTATTACACTTTACAACAAATAAATAGCTTTTATAAAACTGTTCAAGTCTTGGTGGTCGTAGATGTTCGAATATATTCGAATACATTGATTGATATTTGATTTCCATTCAAATTAGATTTTTCTCAAAAATGACAGTCCTACTGACCTTCCCAGTAGTCTGTCCTTCCAGAACGAACACCTCTCGTAGCCTCATCTCACTCACAGCCTCGGGGCGGTCGATCTTATTGCCCAACACCAGCACCGGCACGCTGGAGATCGTCTCGTCCGACAGCAGAGCCTGGACAACCAATTCATCCAAGTTGCTTTGGTTTGAGTGTGATATAAAACTGAATATAATGGGCATTTCCCCAATCTCACGACTTACATCGAGCTCCACCTTAGACTCTGCGAGACGCGCGTGATCTGCACAGTCCACGAGGAAGACCACAGCGTTAACGGCCGGCAGGTAATTCTTCCACACTCGCCGCGCTAGAGAGAGAGAGAGAGAGAGAGAGAGAGAGAGAGAGAGAGAGAGAGAGGCGGTCAATACGCCTGCCGCCATAATCAATATATCAACTTATTGCGTGATATCTGAAGATGACTGCGATGTGTTTGGATGACACAATATGCCCATTGAGTTTGCATGTATGTTTGTTTACATGATAATTAGCTCGCTCACTCACACACACACACACACACACACTCACACGTTTGTTTTTGTGAAATATGGGGACATTCCATAGGCATAATGGTTTTTATACTGTACAAACCGTATTTTCTAACCCCTTATACTGCCCCTAAACCTACCCATCACACACACACACACACACACACACACACACACACACACACACACACACACACACACACACACACACACACACACTCACTCACACTCTCTCTCACTCTCTCACACACACTCCCTCTCACTCACTCACTCACACACACACACACACACACACACACACACACACACCCTCTCTCTCACACACACACACACACACACACACACACACACACACACACACCCTCTCTCTCACACACACACACACACACACACACACACACACACACACACACACACACACACACACACACACACACACCCTCTCTCTCACACACACACACACACACACACACACCCTCTCTCTCACACACACACACAGTCAGTGTTATCAGGTGACGTATTGATCATTGATTGAGCAGTGAACTAATGTTAAAAAACTATCCTGATTGTAAAGTGTTCCACAGGTTGAGAGACAGAAAGGTGAGAAAACGTAACAAATGAATTAAAGCACGTGAGCTGATAGAGCTCTGACCTTGTACATGACCGCCCAGATCGAATGTGGTGAACGTCATTCCCGCAATGGTCAGCTCCTCGGACGCTAATACAAAACACAAACAGGGCATCAACCGAGAGCAATGCATGATGGGAATTATTAATTGCAGTAAATCGGTCTTACTGGGGTGTAACGTGGGCACGTGTTGTCCTAATCTGTCGTCTTTGAGCATGTGCAGAAGAGTCGTTTTTCCAGCATTGTCCAGCCCAAGAAAAACCAGCTTCCCAGACTTCTTATACAAACCTGCAAAAACAAAGACTGCTCAATACACACCGATCAGGCATAACATTATGACCAGTGAAGTGAATAACACTGATGATCTCTTCATCACGGCTCCTGTTAGTGGGTGGGATATATTAGGCAGCAAGTGAACATTTAGTCCTCAGAGTTGATGTGTGTGTAGCAGGAGAAATGGGCAAGCGTAAGGATTTGAGCGAGTTTGGCCAGATTGTGACGGCTAGACGACTGGGTCAGAGCATCTCCAGAACTGCAGCTCTTGTGGGCTGTTCCCGGTCTGCAGTGGTCAGTATCTATCAAAAGTGCTCCAAGGAAGGACCAGTGGAGAACCGGCCACAGGGTCATGGGCGGCACGTGTGGTGCTCCAAGGAAGGACCAGTGGAGAACCGGCCACAGGGTCATGGGCGGCCAAGGCTCATTGATGCACGTGGGGAGCGAAGGCTGGCCCGTGGGGTCCGATCAAACAGACGAGCTACTGGAGCTCAAACTGCTCCAGAAGTTAATGCTGGTTCTGATAGAAAGCTGTCAGAATACACAGAGCAGCTCAGTTTGAGGCGTATGGACCAGTCAGGGTGACCTCTGACCCCTGACCCCGCCGAAAGCACCAACAGTGGCACGTGAGCATCAGAACTGGACCACGGAGCAATGGAAGAAGGTGGCCTGGTCTGAGGAATCACGTGTTCTTTTACATCACGTGGATGGCCGGGTGTGTGTGTGTGGCTTACCCGGGGAACACATGGCCCCAGGATGCACTATGGGAAGAAGGCGAGCCGGCGGAGGCAGTGTGATGCTTTGGCCAATGTTCTGCTGGGAAACCTTGGGTCCTCCATCATGTGGATGTTACTTTGACACGCTCCACCTACCTAAGCATTGCTGAGACCATGTTCAGCCTTTCATGGAAACGGTATTCTGGTGGCTGTGGCTCTTCCAGCAGGATAATGCTCCTGACACAAAGCACAAATGCTTCAGGAATGGTTTGAGGAGCACAACAACCAGTTTGAGGCGTCGACTTGGCCTCCAGATTCCCCAGATCTCAATCCAATCGAGCATCTGTGGGATGAGCCGAACAAACAAGTCCGATCCATGGAGGCCCCACCTCAAAACTTACAGGACTTAAATGATCTGCTGCTAACATCTTGGTGCCAGATACCACAGCACACCTTCAGGGGTCTAGAGGAGTCCATGCCTCGACGGGTCAGAGGGACCAACACAATATTAGGTCATAATGTTATGCCTGATTGGTGTTTAAACATATATCATCTTTATTGCTCTGTTCTTAGAAACCGAATCTTACTGACCCTGTACTTCTGAACTCTAGAGATGAGATCATGAGCACACACACTCGTCATGAGCACACACACACTCGTCATGAGCACACACACACTCGTCATGAGATCATGAACACACACACTTTCTAAACTTACCTAAGAACTGCAGAACGCCACTAAACCCTCGGTAGATCCAGTCAAATATGAATGACATCGCAGACGTTTCCTAACCAGAAAAAGAAGAGAATATTAATAAATAAAATGATAAAAACGCTTTCATCGAAATAAATGCTGAATAAAGCATGCAGACACATCACTAACAAACATACTATATTAAAACAAGTTTCCCTTATATGGTCATATTAATCTGTTATAATTCTTTTTTGTACTATGTTTTTGACATTTAGGGCTCTAATACACACACACACACACACACACACTGACAGACAATCAGACATACACTGACACAGACTCATACACATACACTTGGCACACACTCCATCTCTCTCACACACACTCACACTGACACACACTCCATCTCTCACACAAACTCCATCTCTCACACTAACACACACACACTCTCATACTAACTTACAATCACAATGGCACACATACACTTGACACACACTCCATCTCTCACACACTCACACTGACACACACACTCCATCTCAGAAACACTCATACACACTAACACACTCATACTAACTTACAATCACACTGACACACAAACTTGACACACTCCATCTCACATACACTAACACACTCTCATACTAACTCACAATCACACTGACACACATACACTTGACACACACTCCATCTCTCACACACACTCCATCTCACACACTCATACACTTGACACACACTCCATCTCTCACACACACTCCATCTCACACACTCATACACACTAACACACTCTCATACTAACTTACAATCACACTGACACACATACACTTGACACACACTCCATCTCTCACACACACTCCATCTCACACACTCACACACACTAACACACTCTCATACTAACTCACAATCACTCTGACACACATACACTTGACACACACTCCATCTCTCCCACTGACACACACACACACACACACACTCCATCTCACACACTCATACACACTAACACACTCCATCTCACACACTCATACATACTAACCTGACACATACTCTTGACACACACACTCCATCTCTCTCACACACACTCACACTGACACACACTCCATCTCACACACTCATAAACACTGACACACTCATACTAACTTACAATCACACTGACACACATACACTTGACACACACTCCATCTCTCACTCACACTGACACACTCTATCTCACACACTCATACATACTAACAAACACTCATACTAACTCACACTCACCTGACACACATACTCTTTGACACACACACTCCATCTCTCTCACACACACTCAATCTCTCAAACTGACACACACTCATAACTCACAATCACACTGACACACATACACTTGACACACACACTAACACACACACTCACAGCCCGGGCCTCCTCCTCTCGCTGTTGTGAGTGTGTGTGTGTTTGTCTCACCGGTTATCGGGCGCGTGTCGCGGCCTCGGTGTGTTGGCGATGAATCCTATGGTTTATGAAGCGATTATATCAGCGCGCGCGGGCCATGGAGCGTCTCTAGTAACCTATGCTAGTAACCCGCAGAATCTTTCACATGAGCGCGCACGGCACCACTTCCGCCTTGACGCACGTCATCGTCGACGCGCGATCTCATTGGTTAAAGCAAGGGTTCTCAAAGTGCATGTCAGAAACGAAATTACAACAAATAAATAACATTTTGATGAAAATTAGATTAAATTAAATTTGGATTGGGACTTTACACAAGAAACTAAAAAATGCTTTCAAAACTGTATGATCATATTTTGTGGTGTTCATTCAGTATGTGTGTGTGTGTGTGTGTGTAGGTATGTGTGTGTGTGTGTGTGTGCGCGCGCGTGCGTGCGTGCTTGTTTTTGTGAAATATCAGTGCACAAATGTGTATAATGCCATGGGTATGACACAGGTATTACAGGAGAGGGTGAAATATGAGGACATTACCCATGGCCCCACTTTACAAAAGGCTTATAAATCACACAGGAGGAGTTTTTATGAGAAAGTAAAAATGCAGAATGTTTCTTGGGATGGGTAGGTTTAGGGGCAGTGTGTGTGTGTGTGTGTGTGTGTGTGTGTGTGTGTGTGTGTGTGTGTGTGTGTGTGTGTGTGTGTGATGGGTAGGTTTAGGTGCAGTGTAGGGGGATATAATGTACAGTTTAAAGTGTAAAATCCATAATTCGAAAGTCCTCACAATTCACAAAAACATAACGTGTGTGCGTCAGACTCAGTGTGTGTGTGTGAGTGTGTCAGACTCAGTGTGTGTGTGCGAGTGTGTCAGACTCAGTGTGTGTGTGTGAGTGTGTCAGACTCAGTGTGTGCGTGTGTCAGACTTAGTGTTTGAGTGTGAGTGTGTCAGACTCAGTGTGTGTGTGTGAGTGTGTCAGACTCAGTGTGTGCGTGTGAGTGTGTCAGACTTAGTGTGTGCGTGTGAGTGTGTCAGACTCAGTGTGTGCGTGTGAGTGTGTCAGACTTAGTGTTTGAGTGTGAGTGTGTCAGACTCAGTGTGTGATTGTGTCAGACTCAGTGTGTGCGTGTGAGTGTGTCAGACTCAGTGTGTGATTGTGTCAGACTCAGTGTGTGCATGTGAGTGTGTCAGACTCAGTGTGTGCATGTGAGTGTGTCAGACTCAGTGTGTGAGTGTGTCAGACTCAGTGTGTGAGTGTGTCAGACTCAGTGTGTGCGTGTGAGTGTGTCAGACTCAGTGTGTGATTGTGTCAGACTCAGTGTGTGCATGTGAGTGTGTCAGACTCAGTGTGTGCGCGTGAGTGTGTCAGACTCAGTGTGTGATTGTGTCAGACTCAGTGTTTGAGTGTGAGTGTGTCAGACTCAGTGTGTGTGTGTGAGTGTGTCAGACTTAGTGTGTGCGTGTGAGTGTGTCAGACTCAGTGTGTGTGTGTGAGTTTCAGACTCTGTGTGTGAGTGTCAGACTCAGTGTGTGTGTGTGTGTGTGTGTGAGCATGTCAGACTCAGTGTGTGTGTGTGAGCACTCAGTGTGTTTGTGAGTTTCAGACTCTGTGTGTGAGTGTCAGACTCAGTATGTGTGTGTGTGTGTGTGTGTGTGTGTGTGTGTGTGTGGTATTTATTTTTAAATGAACTGTAATGTATTTTACAGTTTATAAAATTAAGCCTAATTGTGACATTTTCATTCCAACTGAGCACATACAATGCTAAAAAAAAGTATTTAGAAAATGTCTAGTTTTGCTTTATATAAAGATCCTGATATTTAGCTATAACCAACCGATCAATGCAGATGTGCTGCACATACAGTCCCTGACCACTAGATTTCCCTATACACTAAAACTAAAATTATACTAAAAATATGATTAAAGTTATTCAACTTATTATACAAATAAAATATATGAATTAGGTCTTATTTAATTCTATAAACTATAATACTGATCTGCCAACATTGTCGCTATATGATAAATTAAAATAAGCTGATAACATCACTGTTTTCTCCAGTACGACTGTACAGCCAAATCTAATTTTGTCGCAATATTATCCTGTTTGACACTGTGAAGCTGCTTTGACACAATCGTGATTGTAAAAGCGCTATATAAATAAAGTTGATTGATTGATTGATTGATATACATACATATATATATATGATAGGTGAGTATTCAATCAGGGGCATTTTTACTTTAAATCTTAAATGTCTACATATCAAAAGTTAAAACATTAATCACGTCTTGTAATAAAATGAAATGTCTGTCATTAACTCCTCCCCCTAATGTCGCTCCACACCCGTCAGACCTCTGTTCATCTTCACACACAGTTTAAGATATTTTATATTTAGTCCGAGAGCGTATGCAAGTGTATGCACACTATACTGTCCATGTCCAGAAAGGGAATAAAAACATCATCACAGTAGTCCATATGAGACATCAGTGGGTTAATTAGAGTCTCTTGAAGCATCCAAAATACATTTGGGTCCAAAAATAACAAAAACTACGACTTTATTCAGCATTGGCTTCTCTTCCGCGTTTGTGTTCAATCCTCAAATAAAGATTCAAACGGTTATGAATCAGCGAATTGATTCATGATTCGGATCGCGTGTCAAACTGCTGAAATCACGAGACATTGGCGATCCAAATCATGAATCAATTCGCTGATTCATAACCGTTTGAATCTTTATTAGAGGATTGAACACAAACCCGGAAGAGAAGCCAATGCTGAATAAAGTCGTAGTTTTTGTTATTTTTGGACCCAAATGTATTTTGGATGCTTCAAGAGACTCTAATTAACCCACTGATGTCTCATATGGACTACTGTGATGATGTTTTTATTCCCTTTCTGGACATGGACAGTATAGTGTGCATACACTCTCGGACTAAATATAAAATATCTTAAACTGTGTGTGAAGATGAACGGAGGTCTTACAGGTGTGGAGCGACATTAGGGAGAGGAGTTAATGACAGACATTTCATTTCTGGGTGAACTAACCCTTTAAAGACCCGAATGATGGTGCAGAGCAGGAAATTTCCCCAAATTGAAGGATGATCCGTCCTCTAATTCCCATAAACATGATCTCTGCACACCTGCCTGACATTTCCAACACAGCAGATGCTGCAATGTTGGTGATGGTTGCCATGGTGACGGTGGATGAAGCCAGGAATAACATCATGGCATTAGCAGCATGTACAGCACCTGTCGAACTGCAATCAGGTATGACTAAATACGTTACAAAATTAATCTAATCTGCTACAATTAGACATGAACAGATGTGGATGCATGTATTTCAGTAAAAGTTGTAATGAACGCTGGAGATCACGTCACATTTTATTCTGATTCACCGTTTGCATTAAAACGCTCACATGTTCATACAGTATTATGCTTATAATAATAATAACAGATTTTATTTTTAACACACTTTTCATTCCAAAGAATCTCAAAGTGCAAAAAGGCCTCTCTTTTTTTTTTTTTAGGCCTCTACAACTTTATAAATCAACCTATACAGTGTTTATCAGCAACTAAAACTAAATCAGAAATATGACAGCCGGGATTGATGGAGTCGCCCTTGTTCCTGTCACCGCTGAGGATCTTCTATGTCTGGTTGTAATAAAACCATTTATCAGCTAGAAAGAGAGAGAGAAAGAAATATTATTTATTAATTTATTCATATGAAGCATCTGAAATAATCTTTTGAGGTTCCATAGTGTTGAATAATTGCGAAATGTATGTATAAATCATTTTTTTGTTGCAATAACTGTCTTAAAATAATAAACCCTAGGGTTATGTATCATTTTATATGTTAAATGAAGCTGTTAAATGCTTGAATTTGATTGGTTGATTAATGTTCTAAGGTAACATGGCTAAAGTAGTTCCAGGCAGGTTTTTGACAGCATTACAGTTCCATATCACTCCGCCAAATGATTTCAGTCCTTTTTAAATGGGGGGTTGAAATGCTGTTTCATGCATACTGATCTTTTTACACTGTTAAAGACTTGGAATCCCATACTAAACATGGACAAAGTTTCAAAAGTTAAGGTGGACGTTTGATGGGAGTATTTCTTTGTCAAAAATACTACTTCCGGTTAGTCATAAGTTTCGGCAAGTTTTTTGCGATCATGCGTCCACTTGACGTTAATGGGGGCGTAATTTCCTTGTATGGGCCTTACGGACAATTCTACCGGAAGAGCGTGAGAGAGAGAGGGAGAGAGAGAAAGTAACAGGCTACGCCCATCAAAACGGGGCTCGTAGGATGCTGGACAGGTGATGTGCACATAACAATGTCACCAAAAAAGTGCGTTTTTGGTTGCCAGACCAAGACAGTCCTGCACAGATTCCCCAAAACCCCGCGGTAAGGCAACAGTGGATGGAATTTGCTTTTCCGGATCAGCAACTGAGTTGCGCGAATGTTTATATCTGTTCGCTGCATTTCGGTGCCGACTGTTTCATAAACAAGGCCCAGCTCGACGCCGGATTTTCCCGATCGCCTAATGCTGAATGATGGAGCAGTCCCAACGATAAAGGTCCCAACGTTAGAACCGCAGGCGGTGAGTAAGACTGCTTCAAATGTGTGTGTTATTGCCTATGCTCATCAAGTAGCCCAAACATGATCACGTATAGTTAATTGATCAATGGAGCATGCGATGTGTAGTGCGTGTACATTTGTTTAGCTGGCCACTATATGTGTAACTTTATGTTTGTGTATTGTAAAAGCACTCCAAACAACAATACACAAAGAGGGGGGAAATATGTTGAACTAAATAAGCACGCTTCTTCATTCAAATGCGCTACTATTCCGTGTCTTTCTATGTAAACACTAACTTAGCCTGCCGTGCAAAACCAGTCCGCTTACTAACGTCTACACAAACCACGCGTAAACACACACACACACGTGCACAACTGCACTTCCCACATGTACACCTTTAAAGACAAAAATACGACGATATAATTCAAGTATAAATATGTAAATAACACAAGCCGCTAAGCATATTATATAGTTAGTGTATAACTTGTAGCACATAGAGACGTCCTGCTCTAGTCGTTTTTGCTGCTGCTCCTGTTCAACTGCAGCCTCTGGGTCTGATTCCGGATCATAGATGTATGGCTGTATCTGATTAAAAGCCATATTTTTATTTTGAATAAAGTTTTTTTCCCGCTGTTAGGGATGACACAGCTTTACGACGCACTCGACTCAACACAATAGCAGCAGCGCGCACACGTCATTCTTTAGCTCCGCCCACACGACACGCCCCCACCCGCTCGGCTTTTTCCGGAAAGACTCGGAACAGCGCATCTTTCTTATATAATTATAAAAAAATAAAGACTTTTCGGAGATATGCAGGATGCAATGCTACTCTATAGGTACTCAAGATTGACATGACACTGACTGAAACGGAGTGTTTCACCCCCCCTTTAAGGTCCTTACCATAGGCATCATATAGGTGATTTTATGATGTCTATGGTCCTTACAGCCGACCCTTTTAAGTTGTCATAGTTGGGTTAACTTTTATAGCAGTGAATATGAGAATATCGTTAAATATATTTTGTGTGCGCCCATTTACTCAATTAGAAAAAGAAAAACACAACAACAGTGATTTCACAACTTTCAAAAAGAGGGGGGAAAATAGAGTGAGATTTAAAAGAGAGAAAGATGTTAATTTTACTGTCACTCCAAGACGCTGCATTTGAAACTGTAATTGAATGCAAATTTCATATAATTCAAACTATTAGTGTTATAAATGAACACTTAAAATAAATGATTATACAAAAAACGTTGCAGGATTTACGATATTGATGACCAGCATCAATCAGTCTGTGAAAAGGAAAGACACAACGCCACTGACCAAGAAAATAAACATTGTTAACAAAAGGATACAAAAGAACAAATTATTTCCATGTTTTTTGCCTCAAAATTACACTTTATTATGTATGGACAGCACACTATTTTTCCGCTAAAAGGCGCGTGCCCGCACGCGCACCCCCCCCCCCCCCCCCACACACACACACACAGTATGGACTTTTATGGTCTATAACTCGCACAGAAATGCGCAGCTCTGAGGATTTTTATCAGTTAAACAGTTATAATAACTTAATTAATGGCTCAAGTCTCCATCTCTAAAATTAGGTTTAGGAATTGGCAACAGAGGCGTGAGACAAGATCCATAAAAAAGTAGTCCCTCGCCTCGTCTTCTGGCCGAATTACCGCCTCGGATATGCATTATTTTCGAATTATTTAACGGCCCGTCGTCAGGGGTAACTTGTTTTCTGTACTTTTATGCAAAAGTAATATATAACAAAGTATTAGTGTTATAAATGTACACAAAAAAAGAAAGATAATCCAAAAACCAGGATTGCAGGATCACAGTCTGTGAAAACTAAAAGGTCTATGTCTATGACTTATTTGACAGTTTAATATCACCCCCGTTGATCTGAGGAAAGCGAAAAAGGTGCTTAAATCCCTAATTCGCGGTCGGAGATCAGACCGAAGGACGGATCACTCACCTGAGCTGGGAGTCGGCTCTGCCTCACCGTAAGGACGAGCCTGAGAAAATAACATAAGGTAGATTTTTACAGGAATAATTAAACAAAATTATAATAGAGTAATGGAGGGATTGCGTCAAAACCCTCCACTGTTTCCCTCAAAATGTTCCTGTGGGGTTTATAATGGGGTTTTTCAATAAGGTGTGAGGTAAACACGACCATATAACGTTAGACATTTTGTCTGAAAACCAATTCTGAGCTGTTATGTTTATTTAAAAATAACTAGATGCGCGTTTGAGTGTGCGAGTGTGTGTTTGTGTGTGTGTAATTTACGTTGTAGAGCAACACCTCCAAGTGGGTCCGTGTATCATCTGATCATTTCATTTCCTGTTTAAAATGGAATAACGAGAACACATAAATCGTCTCGTTTATTCGTTTTTTTGTTTAGTTTGAAAACGAAAAATGAGATTTTGGCTCGATTTTTCATATTTCGTTTGCGGTTTATAAAACGGTTTATGGGTTTGATATTTCGTTTCCACACGTGGGCGGCGCCGAAACGCCTCTTTCATCTGATTGGTCAAACAGCTCCGCCTTCAGCGCGAGCTCTTCATTCTGTCAGGCAGAATACAAGTGCGGGACTGACAAATGCAATTTAATTAAAATACATGTCCGAAAACACCACACACTGCTAACTACACACAATATTTAAAGCAGAAATATGTTGCTATATGAAAGATGTTGTCACGTAATTCGTGCTGTTGCGATTTGCAAGCGACCTCCATTAATGTGAGCCATAGGCTATTATTTGAGGATGATAGCCTGTTTCTCATTGATAAATACGGTGCAAATAGTCCCGTCTCTTTGGATAAAAGGGAAATGGAAATAAAAATAAATAACAGGCTGAACTGTACATGATAATATGTCTGTGATATTTGCCACTCTCGTCTTTTATTTACATCAAAAGGCAGGTAGGCATGTGTGACATTTCAATAATCAAGAAAATTGAATAGAAATACAGTTTATATTTGTGAATGTGTCTATTCTGTTCACGTGAAAAGAAAGAGACAGAAAAGTGAGAAGTATCAGTAAACATACATTAATTGATACTGACAAAATTAGCAGTTTGGGTTTAATTAAAATCATGTCGGTTGAAGAGCACGACATAGGCCTACCTTTAAAATCGTATTATTTTTATTATAAAACAGATAATAAATAATGAATTGGGTGATGTTTCTCTGAGTTGTCTTTATTAAGTTTGCTTGAGAGCTCCAGCATATAGTCCTATTTAAATATTATTTATTATTAATATTATGAGAACTATAATGCTTCACCAAACTCAGCTCAGACCTTCAGACTGGTCTGACTCACTTATATCTTTTCTAACGGGTCAGACTTACTTTCCCAAAAAATCCCATTGACTTGCGTTATCTGAGCAATGATGGCCGTAATGATTAAAGCTGTCCACTAGAGGGGGCGACAGGATAAGTCTTTTCTACTCACTTTCCCTGTTTGCAACAGTTTAAATGACAAATTAATTTCATTCATAAATAGGCCATATCTGTCTATGAGAACAAGCTTTACACTTCAAGCTGTACAACTTATTAAAACTTGAACACTGCTTCAGAGTTTGCCACTCTTTAGTTTCTTTTAAGATATTCACACTTTTGCATTTAGGGCCTAATGTTTGTCCATCTGGAACTTGCTAGGTTTGCCCTTTGTGCTGCTCCCTATGTACTGGAAACCATGTCTTGAATCTGTCTGGATACATTCTCCAAACCCTGAGAGGCCTCCAACCGCTACTCGATTTGCTATTTAAGGTAGTGAAGGGCAGCTTTTTCAGCATCTCTGTGACAATTTAAAAAAAGAAAAAGGTTACCACATAAATTACTTTGACTTATCCCTCCTTAAATATATATATATATATATATATATATATATAATATAAAACAAGATCATCATCACCAAAAAATACTTAGATACTATTTTATAATGAATGAATACGGCCTTGAAATCGTATTCTCTAATTTATCAATGGCTGCCAATGTTGAGTTAAGCCTAGTGACAAATTCAAAATATAAAAACATATTTACAAATACAAATATCTTGTTTACTCAATCAAATTTTTATTTAAAAAAAATATTGTTATATTACTTGTGATGTAGTGATTTGCTAAATGTAATACTTTACAGTATTTTTTAATTACAAGTGTACATTACTGACATTTAGTGTACATTGGCCTATATAAATAGTCGAGCTAAACTTTGCAGGACATTTGCCCTGACATTAGCTCTTTACATGAATAAAATTTATCAACAGCAAGTAGGGCTTAAAATATAACGCTCATTACAAATGCAAGTTCCAGATGGACAAACATTAGGCCCTAAATGCAAAAGTGTGAATATCTTAAAAGAAACTAAAGAGTGGCAAACTCTCAAGCAGTGTTCAAGTTGACAGAATGAAGAGCTCGCGCTGAAGGCGGAGCTGTTTGACCAATCAGATGAAAGAGGCGTTTCGGCGCCGCCCACGTGTGGAAACGAAATATCAAACCCATAAACCGTTTTATAAACCGCAAACGAAATATGAAAAATCGAGCCAAAATCTCATTTTTCGTTTTTAAACTAAACAAAAAAACGAATAAACGAGACGATTTATGTGTTCTCGTTATTCCATTTCAAACAGGAAATGAAATGATCAGATGATACACGGACCCAAGTGTAGTAGTCAACTTATTTACTTAGAAATGTAAAAACTCAAGGAACCAGTGGCAGGTTTTGACGTCATCATTTCGTCATATCCTGCCATACTTTAGTTCCATTATACTTTGACTTTATATGTAGAAAAACCCAAAATATTAATATTATTGTAAAAAGGAGGCCATTTTTAACTCCAAAGAGCAAGCGGGACTTGATGTCCTGGTAGATTATAGAACACTTAAAGAGATATTTCACTAAAAAAGATACGATTCTGTCATTATTTACTGGCCCTCAAGTTGTTCCAGACCTGTATGCGTACGCAGAAGAAGGAAACTCAGGTTTGGGACAACTTGGGTGCGAGTAAATGATAACAACATTTAAATTTTCCTTCATTGACACGTTCAAAAGTCTTTTCTGTTGACAAAATTTGCATTTCACATGGAATAACACATATAAGGCATACTATTTAAAAACAAATCACTATTTTTATCATACTTGGTTCAACGAAGGGATTTTTTTTTGTTAATTTGTTAACATACTGAAACAGTTAAACTAAGAGAGTTTGCTCTTGCTCTTAAATGTGCAGTGTGTAGTATTGATGAGGATCTTTTGACAGGAATGCAATAATAGACATTACTATATTTTCAGTGTAGTATAAACCCTTGCATAATGAGCCGTTATGTTTTTATGACCTTAGATTGAGCCGCTTCTATCTACACACACCGCGGGTCCATTACAATGAAGTCGCCATTTTGCGCCGCCATGTTTCTACAGTAGCCCTAAAGGGACAAACTAATCTCTGCTATCTCAGACGACGTTTTTGTCCTGTGTCAGGCACCGTAGCTTTTCTGTGTGCTTTGAAAGAGAGGGGTGAGCCGTGAAGGATTGTAATTCACAACCTCACCACTAGATGCCGCTAAAATGTACACACTGCACCTTTAATGGAAATCAAAACAATCTTTGTGTGCATTTTCATTGATAATGTTTTATGTTTTAAAACTAAAATGTAGCAATAAGGATATACAAAATGCTCTTTGTTGTTTTTAAATTTTTTTTTTTGGGTCAAAGCATGGAAATTGCCGTTTTGTGTTATGACAAAATTAAGGAAGTGTCTTACAAATTACTTCACAGAATCTATCCTGCATGCTAAGCAAGTTTTGGAAAGGTTTAAGCTCAATATTTCACATACCTGTGAATTTTGTGCACTAGAAAAATAAACCTTTTCATCAGTTTTTATTATTTTGGAAAGATTTAGAAAAGTTTATTATAGAAAACTGAAGTGTCCAATATTTTATGTGCTTTTTATATTCAGAATGACAATTTGGATTATAAAGAACTAAAATTATACAGTTATCTGTGACCCTGGAGAGCGTCAGCAGTCCTGCGTCTCACGGGTATATCTGTGGCCATAGCCAACGATACATCGAATGGGTCAAAATGATCCATTTTTCTTTGATGCCAAAAATCATTAGGATATTAAGATCAAGATAGTCAATTTCCTACCATATATATATATATATATATATATATATATATATATATATATATATATATATATATATATATATATATAAAATTATAATTAGTAGTAACATGCATAGCTAAGGACTTCATTTGGACAACTTTAAAGGAGATTTTTTCAATATTTAGACTTTTCTGCACCCTCAAATTACAGATTTTCAAATAGTTGGCCAAATATTATCCTAACAAACCATAAATCAATGAAAGATTATTTATTATGAATAAATCTCAATTAAAAAAAGAGGTACAATCTTGACTGGTTTTGTGGTCCAGTGTCACATATATATATTATTGAATTGAGGATGAGTAGATGTCGTCACGACACCGCGCCCCGCCCCCTTCCGCCATTTTGGGAGGATGGTCCGCCAGGTATTGGATTCGGACAGAGACCGGAGAAGAGAGAATCTGATGATTACCATGTACATCATTTTCCAAACTCAATGGAACATGAAGTCTAAATCCACCCCAGCCGATCTGAGAAAGCAGCTGCTGGTAAACATACGCCATTATTTCACCACAGGGTGTCAGTCATCGTCTTACTAGTGCCGCGATGCTGGAGTGTGTTGACATCTGATGAACACGATCATTTATTTATTTGTATTAAACATTTTGAAAACTATTCTGTCATTTTTCATTGTCAATTTTGTTCTATGTAATGTACATGTTAATGCCAAAATGATTAATATTCAAAGTAGGCCTATAGCTAGTTGACTGTCATTTTCCTCTAACGTTACATGTACCTACTGAGCATTTAGTCTAAGGCTGGACTAAAAGCACCAGCGCACACAAGCGTCCCTTTTTATTAAGTTAGTTAAATTAATTTAGAAATGTAATCTTGTCATTAGGTATAAAATGTGGTCAGTATGAGAAAAACACTGTTAATGAGAGGACGAGCACTAGACTGTTGCAGGATAGTGGGGAGATATATTTATTTATTATTCAGAATGCACAAAGAATATATAGAAACATTTCAGAAACGTGCAAGGTAGTAAGTTAAAGCATCTAACGTTAGGTCTCTGTTCCATTCTGCTGCAGGCAGCTCGCAGCAATTGCTCGTGCTTGGCGCTGGTAGCAATTTCTCCCTGTAGTTAACCTCCATTTCTTTTTAATTTCCATTTAACATTTCTCTGTTTAAACGACGTGATACTTCCTCGAGCCGTCTTTCCTGCTCCGATCTCTGTATCGCTCTTACAGTGTTGCCCCTGGCAACTGATAGCGTCGGATCCCAAAATGGTGGACGGGCCCAAACAAGGGGGTAATCTAGCGCTCGGAAAGCGTTCCACCCCTAGGGGCTGCCATTGCTAAGCAAGCCATCACCTGCTGTTAGCATCCCATTGACTCCCATTCATTTTTGAGTCACTTTGACAGTGAATAACTTTACATCTGAGGCGTTTAAAGACTCCATTTGTCCATTGTTTATTTCTAAAGAAACACGACAATGCATAAAAGGCTCCGTTACCTTGTATCTTACACTATCGCCCCGCAGAAGCTGTTTTTGTAAAAATAGGCTAACGATTGCGTCATAACCAACGCGACTCTGTCGCACAGTTGAGAAATTACCGTATAGACCTGAGGAGACGCTCAGAGGCAATCTTTACTGTCTATGAGGCAGTCGGGGGGATGTGGAGACATAAAGTCTGATAAAGTCAAAGGAGAAGAATGGGGAGAAGCCGATAGAGAGCCAAAAGCAACGGGAGAAAATATTTAAACAACGGGATTCAGATTTCACTTTCCACAACTACTAGAAGACCTACAGTGGTCAGACAGGAGGCTCACGTCACATCTACGTCCTCAAGCTCCGTCTGAGCCGGCGCAGTTCGCTCCGCCATCAGGAAGTGAGTGCCTCTAGGTTGACTTCATTATTTCGCCGTTGACGTCAATGGGAACGCTCAGTCCATTTCTTTTACTGTCTATGGCCCAAACACCACCCAATTTGTCATGTGACAGCAAGCTACCATGACGTATGTCCTCATTCTCAATTGAACTAGAACTATTGTAATGACATTTAGTCAGTATTTAATAAATTATAAGGACATGGGTGGTTGCTTTTTTCATACAATCAGCCTATTGGAATGCATTATGGTTTTGTCTTCTTGAAGGATACATGCAGTCCTGCTCTATAACCATAAAAAAAATTAAAAGTATAAAAAATAGTTGCCAAATATTGTCCTAACAAACCATACATCAATTATGCTTATTTATTCAGCTTTCAGGTGATATTTACAATATAAAATTACCCTTATGACTGGTTTTGTAGTCAGGGGTCACATTTATTTTATTAGGAAACATAAAAAGAAGTGGGCACTGTGCAAACCACATTTTTCACATTTTACAAATGACTTTAAATTAAAAAATAATCTTTTGCAAGAAAACTAACAACCAAAAAGTGCTGAAAACATGACAAATTATTTTTTTAAAAATATTATATTGCATGATAGTTTGACTTTAACGATGCTTTTCTGATGCTTTTTTCTTTTTCCAGTTTCAACTTAATACCAAACTCCTGTTTAAAAGAACTCGAGGGTGAGTAAATGTTTGACATTTAATTTTTGCGTTGGACTTTTAATGGCTTTTTAAAAGTTAAATCAGACCACTGACAAGACGATTAAACTCCCACCGCATTATTCTCACTCTTCAAAGTGATTTTATATAATTGCAATTGCATGATTATTAATCCAAACAGACCCCTGGCGTTGTTTGAGAAGAATGCAATCAGCATTTCATTACGCTCAAATGTCCCCCAAAGCCTCGATGCTCCAGTGAGATGGGTTATAATTCTGTGTGTGTGTGTGTGTGTGTGTGTGTGTGTGTGTGTGAGAGACAGAAGAGCTGATAGAAAACACTCACTGAATCGACAATGGCTTTGGCTTCGGCACCGGAGCAGCAGAAGGGACTTTCGGAGACGCAGGTGTTCATACTGAAGGATATTGGAAACAAAAGCGTAACACTGAGATATGGTCAAAGCAAATGTTCATTCGCTGAAGGTGATGTGAGCTAAACAAACCCAGACCATCTCCTGTTGAAATCTAATTTCTGGTCTCAAATCCGCCACAGTGGACCATCTTTGAAAGCTGGACACCACAATTTTCAATCACAGCGTGACGACTGGCTGTCTAATGACTACATTTTGATCTAAATGAGAGAATCCATGCTTCATATTGAATTCCTGTTGCTCGAGTGGCCTAAAGCAATGCATATGCTTTTCTCAAGTGTATATTAAAAGAAAAGCGTGAGGTACGAATGTATTCTGACAGCTTTCTATCAGAACCAGCATTAACTTCTGGAGCAGTTTGAGCTCCAGTAGCTCGTCTGTTTGATCGGACCCCACGGGCCAGCCTTCGCTCCCCACGTGCATCAATGAGCCTTGGCCGCCCATGACCCTGTGGCCGGTTCTCCACTGGTCCTTCCTTGGAGCACTTTTGATAGATACTGACCACTGCAGACCGGGAACAGCCCACAAGAGCTGCAGTTTTGGAGATGCTCTGACCCAGTCGTCTAGCCGTCACAATCTGGCCAAACTCGCTCAAATCCTTACGCTTGCCCATTTCTCCTGCTTCACACACATCAACTCTAAGGAAAAAAAATGTTCACTTGCTGCCTAATATATCCCACCCACTAACAGGAGCCGTGATGAAGAGATCATCAGTGTTATTCACTTCACCTGTCAGTGGTCATAATGCTATGCTTGCTCAGTGACAGACTCACAGATTCTGAGTGACTTTCAAGATGGCACATCTCATGATTGAACAGAATGGCTTGTCTGAGCAGTTCTGTGTCGATTAAAGTTTGAAACTAAAGATAAATCATAGCCTGACGGCCGTCTCACCAGTTGACTTCTCCCGCGTCTGTCCTCTTGGAGATCAGAGCTTTCCAGAAACTATGAGTGTCCTTAACCGTTTTAATGGCAAAATCCTGCAGAACATAAAATAAGAAGACCTTTTAAAACATTATATATATATATATATATATATATATATATATATATATATATATATATATATATATATATATATATATATATATATATATATATACATATATATATATATATATATATATATGTATATATATATATATATATATATGTATATATATATATAAATATTTGCTATTTTTAAAGCATTAAAAAAATAAAGAAATCAAGAAAATATACACATTTTCTAAAGCATTTAAAAATAAAAAAATCATTATTTCCCTAAAAATAAAAACTGTATATTTACTAAAAAAATTACATATAAAAAATATAGTGTATTTGGTAATTTGTAATCCATTTAAAAATAAATTAATTATAAAATTCTGATTTAGTATATTAAAATTATTTTTAAACATTTAAGAAACTATAGGGCTAGTATATTTTTACATTTTTAAAGCATTAAAAAATATTTAATTACTAAAAACAACACTATTTTTTATTAAAAAAGAAAATTTTAAAATATAAAAAATATTCAGTATCTTTACTAAAAATTAAAACACTTAATTATAAAATATTTGAAAATAAAAAACTGGATATTTGCTAAAAAAATTGTGATTGGTTGCTAGGGTTTTGTGATTGGTTGCTAGGGTGTTGTGATTGGTTGCTAGGGTGTTGTGATTGGTGGCTAGGGTGATGTGATTGGTGGCTAGGGTGTTGTGATTGGTTGCTAGGGTGTTGTGATTGGTGGCTAGGGTGATGTGATTGGTGGCTAGGGTGTTGTGATTGGTTGCTAGGGTGTTGTGATTGGTGGCTAGGGTGATGTGATTGGTGGCTAGGGTGTTGTGATTGGTTGCTAGGGTGTTGTGATTGGTGGCTAGGGTGATGTGATTGGTTGCTAGGGTGTTGTGATTGGTGGTTAGGGGGATGTGATTGGTAGCTAGGGTGTTGTGAGTGGTTGCTAGGGTGTTATTATTGGTGGCTAGGGTGATGTAATTGGTTGCTAGGGTGTTGTGATTGGTGGCTAGGGTGATGTGATTGGTGGCTAGGGTGTTGTGATTGGTTGCTAGGGTGATGTGATTGGTGGCTAGGGGGATGTGATTGGTGGCTAGGGTGTTGTGATTGGTTGCTAGGGTGTTGTGATTGGTGGCTAGGTTGATGTGATTGGTTGCTAGGGTGTTGTGATTGGTTGCTAGGGTGTTGTGATTGGTGGCTAGGGTGATGTGATTGGTTGCTAGGGTGTTGTGATTGGTGGTTAGGGTGTTGTGATTGGTTGCTAGGGTGTTGTGATTGGTGGTTAGGGTGATGTGATTGGTGGCTAGGGTGATGTGATTGGTTGCTAGGGTGTTGTGATTGGTTGCTAGGGTGTTGTGATTGGTGGCTAGGGTGATGTGATTGGTGGCTAGGGTGTTGTGATTGGTTGCTAGGGTGTTGTGATTGGTGGCTTCTGAATGTTTAAAAACTCATCAAGTCTTTGTGAGACATGCTGGCTAATCTCAGATCTGGGAGAGAAATTAAAAGTGCATGCTTGAATTTTCCTGCCTTGATGACATGATGAGAAAAGTATCTTCCTTAATCAAATGTCATCTGTGTTTCCTGTAAAGACGTTGGTCCTGTTGGCTCTATTTACCCTGTTCTTGAATTCCCCATTGAAGGCGAACTGGTTTTCCGGCTTCCCATCAGGCACTTTATACATCCTGAACCAATCAAGTGTGGCCTGCAGGTATCCGGGCTTGAGTCTGCGGACGTCCTCGATGTCTGCGAATCACAGAGCTCGCTGAGATTGAACATCACACTAATTACAGATGCAGAGGTGAAGGTCTCAAACCATTGAAGTCTTCAGCCTCTGGGTCCTCGACATTTATAACGATGACTTTCCAGTCGGTTTCTCCTTCGTCTATCAGCGCCAGAGTCCCCAACACCTTCACACGGATGACTTCCCCCCGAGAGCAAACCTGATCGAAAACACGCACACGCACACGCACACACACACACACACACACACACGTAGTGTTTTCATGTTTTATAGGGACTTTCCATAGGCATAATGGTTTTTATACTGTACAAACCGTATTTTCTATCCCCTTACACTGCCCCTAAACCTACCCATCACACACACACTTATGTCTGTTATATCACACCATGTCTGGTTCACTAATTTTGTGGGGACACTCCATAGACGGAATGGTTTTTATACCGTACAAACTTTACATTCTATCCCCCTACACTGCCCCTACCCCTAAACCTATCCACGCACGCACGCGCACGCGCACGCGCACACACACACACACGCACATACACACATACACACACACACACCGTAACTCAAACACACACACACACACACACACACACACACACACACACACACACACACACACACACACACACACACACACACACACACACACACACACACACACACACACACACATATACACACACACACACACACAATATATATAGGGTTGAATGATTTGACTCTGGTCTTTACCTTATTCCCAATGTCACAGATATCGATGGGATCGTTATCCCCGCAGCAGCCCGTGTCTCTGTCCCTGTGCCCTGGATCCTCCCACGTCTGGAAAAGATGAGAAATGAACTGTCCATTCATCCAGAATATCTGAGCGTGTCACTCATGTGGACACACACACACACCCTGATGTGACCGAGGTGAGTTCTGCTGCCGCTGATAACATTCCCCCAGTAATGCCTCGGGACAAATCTTTGTGCCTGCTTGGGTTGGCATCTAAACATGCATGAAATGTCTCTCTCTGAACTCGTTCATGCATCCACCTCTCTTTTCCCTGGAGTTTTCCCACATTTGAATTATACATGGTGCACTTCTAAACGTCCGGAGGAGCCATGTGGACACAAACCTGAGGAATCGCTCCATAGTTCCAGATGTAGCCCTTATGGGGAAAGACATTGCTAACGTAACGTAGATTCCCTTTCTTCACGTCCTGCTTCAGTGGATTGAGAGGATCTTTAGTGGCGATCTGAGACAAACGAGAAGAATATTTCAAAATTTGCTAAGACTTTATAAAATTATAAAACATGTTTCTCCTATGAAATGTGAAACTGAATGTAAACACAGCTCTGAGTATTAGATGGACTAGATTCAAGTCATAACATAAAATCCAGTATTATTTTTTAATCTATACAGTATTAATCCAGTATAGATATAAAGACAGAATTCTGTGATATAAAGACAGAATTTCTTAGATATAAAGTCAGAATTCTGAGATATAAAGTCAGAATTCTGTGATATAAAGTCAGAATTCTGTGATATAAAGTCAGAATTCTGAGATATAAAGACAGAATTCTGAGATATAAAGTCAGAATTCTGAGATATAAAGTCAGAATTCTGAGATATAAAGACAGAATTCTGAGATATAAAGACAGAATTCTGAGATATAAAGACAGAATTCTGTGATATAAAGACAGAATTCTGTGATATAAAGTCAGAATTCTGAGATATAAAGACAGAATTCTGAGATATAAAGTCAGAATTCTGAGATATAAAGTCAGAATTCTGAGATATAAAGACAGAATTCTGTGATATAAAGACAGAATTCTGTGATATAAAGTCAGAATTCTGAGATATAAAGACAGAATTCTGAGATATAAAGTCAGAATTCTGAGATATAAAGTCAGAATTCTGAGATATAAAGACAGAATTCTGTGATATAAAGACAGAATTCTGTGATATAAAGTCAGAATTCTGAGATATAAAGACAGAATTCTGAGATATAAAGACAGAATTCTGAGGTATAAAGTCAGAATTCTGAGATATAAAGTCAGAATTCTGAGATATAAAGTCAGAATTCTGAGATATAAAGACAGAATTCTGAGGTATAAAGACAGAATTCTGAGATATAAAGACAGAATTCTGAGGTATAAAGTCAGAATTCTGTGATATAAAGACAGAATTTCTTAGATATAAAGTCTGAATTTCTTAGATATAAAGTCAGAATTCTGAGATATAAAGACAGAATTCTGAGATATAAAGTCAGAATTCTGAGATATAAAGTCAGAATTCTGAGATATAAAGACAGAATTCTGTGATATAAAGACAGAATTCTGAGATATAAAGTCAGAATTCTGAGATATAAAGACAGAATTCTGTGATATAAAGACAGAATTCTGTGATATAAAGTCAGAATTCTGAGATATAAAGACAGAATTCTGAGATATAAAGACAGAATTCTGAGATATAAAGTCAGAATTCTGAGATATAAAGACAGAATTCTGAGATATAAAGACAGAATTCTGTGATATAAAGTCAGAATTCTGAGATATAAAGACAGAATTCTGAGATATAAAGACAGAATTCTGAGGTATAAAGTCAGAATTCTGAGATATAAAGTCAGAATTCTGAGATATAAAGTCAGAATTCTGAGATATAAAGACAGAATTCTGAGGTATAAAGACAGAATTCTGAGATATAAAGACAGAATTCTGAGGTATAAAGTCAGAATTCTGTGATATAAAGACAGAATTTCTTAGATATAAAGTCAGAATTTCTTAGATATAAAGTCAGAATTCTGAGATATAAAGACAGAATTCTGAGATATAAAGTCAGAATTCTGAGATATAAAGTCAGAATTCTGAGATATAAAGACAGAATTCTGTGATATAAAGACAGAATTCTGAGATATAAAGACAGAATTCTGAGATATAAAGACAGAATTCTGAGATATAAAGACAGAATTCTGAGATATAAAGACAGAATTCTGAGATATAAAGACAGAATTCTGAGATATAAAGTCAGAATTATGTGATATAAAGTCAGAATTATTTGATATAAAGTCAGAATTGAGTGATATAAAGTCAGAATTATTTGATATAAAGTCAGAATTGAGTGATATAAAGTCAGAATTATGTGACAAAGTCAGAATTATGTGATATATATAGTCAGAATTATTTGATATAAAGTCAGAATTGAGTGATATAAAGTCTGAATTGAGAGATATAAAGTCAGAATTATGTGACAAAGTCAGAATTATGTGATATATATAGTCAGAATTATTTGATATAAAGTCAGAATTGAGTGATATAAAGTCTGAATTGAGAGATATAAAGTCAGAATTATGTGACAAAGTCAGAATTATGTGATATATATAGTTAGAATTATTTGATATAAAGTCAGAATTGAGTGATATAAAGTCAGAATTATGTGACATAAAGTCAGATTTGAGTGATATAAAGTCAGAATTATGTGACATAAAGTCAGAATTATATGATATAAAGTCAGAATTGACTGATAGAAAGTCAGAATTGAGTGATATAAAGACAGAATTATTTGATATAAAGTCAGAATTATGTGACAAAGTCAGAATTATATGATATAAAGTCAGAATTGAGTGATATAAAGTCAGAATTGAGTGATATAAAGACAGAATTATTTGATATAAAGTCAGAATTATGTGACAAAGTCAGAATTATATGATATAAAGTCAGAATTGAGTGATATAAAGTCAGAATTGTGTGATATAAAGTCAGAATAATGTGACAAAGTCAGAATTGAGTGATATAAAGTCAGAATTATATGATATAAAGTCAGAATTATGTTACAAAGTCAGAATTATGTGATATAAAGTCAGAATTATTTGATATAAAGTCAGAATTGAGTGATATAAAGTCAGAATTATTTCATATAAAGTCAGAATTGAGTGATATAAAGTCAGAATTGAGTGATATAAAGACAGAATTATTTTATATAAAGTCAGAATTGAGTGATATAAAGTCAGAATTGTGTGATATAAAGTCAGAATTATTTGATATAAAGTCAGAATTGAGTGATATAAAGTCAGAATTGTGTGATATAAAGTCAGAATTGAGTGATATAAAGTCAGAATTATTTGATATAAAGTCAGAATTGAGTGATATAAAGTCAGAATTATTTTATATAAAGTCAGAATTGAGTGATATAAAGTCAGAATTGAGTGATATAAAGTCAGAATTATTTGATATAAAGTCAGAATTGAGTGATATAAAGTCAGAATTGTGTGATATAAAGTCAGAATAATGTGACAAAGTCAGAATTGAGTGATATAAAGACAGAATTATTTGATATAAAGTCAGAATTATGTGACATAAAGTCAGAATTATATGATATAAAGTCAGAATTGAGTGATATAAAGTCAGAATTGAGTGATATAAAGACAGAATTATTTGATATAAAGTCAGAATTGAGTGATATAAAGTCAGAATTATTTGATATAAAGTCAGAATTATTTGATAT
>NC_090192.1:40535005-40545005 GCF_024679245.1 Pseudorasbora parva | reverse complement strand
AGTAGTAATTTTCAGTCATATGTTTAAATAAAGAGTTTGGTATAATATACACTATATTGCCAAAAGTTTTGGGATGCCTGCCTGAACTTTAATGCCATCCCATTCTTAATCCGTAGGGTTTATTATGGAGTCGGCACAACCTTTTTCAACTTTTTCGACACTGTGCACTGAAGCGCAGTCATGCTGGGACAGGAAGGGGCCGTCCACAAACTGTTCCAACAAAGTTGGGAGCATGAAATTGTCCAAAATGTCTTGGTGAAGCATTAAGAGTTCCTTTCACTGGAACTAAGGGGCCAACCCCTGAAAAACAACCTCATCCCATAATCCCCCCTCCACCAAACCTTACACTCTGGCACAATGCAGTCAGGCGAGTCCCGTTCTCCTGGCAACCGCCAAACCCAGACTCGTCCATGGGATTGTCAGACTGAGGCGTGATTGGTCACTCAGAGAACACGTCTCACTGCTCTAGAGTCCAGTGGCGGCTGCTTTACTCCACTGCATCCCACGCTTTGCATTGCTCTTGGGGATGTAAGGCTTGGATGAGCTGCTCGGCCATGGAAACCCATTCCATGAAGCTCTCTCCGCTGTTCTTGAGCTCATCTGAAGGCCACAGGAGTCTGGAGGTCTGGAGCTGTTGACTCTGCAGAAAGTTGGAGACTTCTGCGCACTGTGACCCTCAGCATGCGCTGACCCCGCGCTGGGATTTAACACTTCGTGGCTGAGTTGCTGTTGTTCCCAATGGCTTCCACTTAGTTCTAATCCCACTAACAGTTGAGCGTGGAATATTTAGTAGTGAGGAAATGTCAGGAATGGATTAATTGCACAGGTGTCAGCCTATCACGGCCCCACGCTTGAGTTCACTGAGCTCCTGAGAGCGACCCATTCTTTCACTAATGTGTGTAGAAGCGTCTGCAGGCCTAGAGCTTGATTTATACACCTGTGGCCATGAAGAGACTGAACACCTGAACTCAGAGATTTGGAGCGGCAGCTCAATACTAATGGCATAATATCGAACAGAATTCAGCTTTTTAAAATCACAAAACAACATATCAATATAGCTGTAACCGTTTTTATATTAATGTTAACCTGCATTTAATTTACTGATATCTAAAGAGAAATGCAGAACTGATGAGTAAAGATATTTGCCTTCTGGTTACATTAGATCATTTCACAGGTGAAGCAAGTATTTGGGACCCACTTTATATTAGGTGGCCTTAACTACTCTGTACTAACATTGTAATTAATCATTTGATACAATGCACTTATTGTGTACATACATGTTTTTACATTGTACTTACATTTAAAAAAAATACTTGCATGCAATTACGTCTGTAATTAATTTCTGTAGTTACATTTGTAATTACACAGACACTTACCTTAGTACCACCACACCTGTGCCTAACTCTACCCGTATCCATCTCAATATCAGCAAAGGTGTTTTGCAATATAATATGAACACAGTAAGTACATTGTACTTATTTTTGATGTAAGAACATTGTACTTAAGGCCACCTAATATAAAGTGGGGCCAGTATTTGTATTATAAAGGAAAAAATGAACACTGATTTAGACTGAAACCAGGAATGTTTATTAAAAATAAATCAGGTGAGTCTGAATTTCTTGTTGACCAGTTTTATTGTGTAAAGGTTTAGATGGTTAGAATGACCCAGTTGTTAACTACACCAATCTTGATAATTAGTATTAACTAGTATTAGTATTAGCATTAGTATTTCATGTATTCTGAAGACATAAATCATAATAATTGTATGACTGTGTTGCAGGCCTCCTGCAGTTCCTCTGCACACCAGTAGGAGGAGATCCGCTGCTGTCAATCAAACGGATGAGTCTCAGAGACGTAAGGCCTTTTCATGTTTGAGTTCTCGTAAGACATCACAGTCACTCACTGACCTTTCACACAAAACCACCAGTGTTGGGGAAAGTTACTTTAAAAAGTAATGCATTACAATCAAAGGTGGTAAAAGTACTCAAAAGTTATACTCGAGTGAAAGTATATATACCTAAATAAAAAAATACTCCAGTAAAAGTAGAAAGTCCTCCATTCAAACATCACTTGAGTAAAAGTACAAAAGCATCAGATTTAAAACGTACTCAAGTACCGAAAGTAAAAAGTAAATATTCAAATTAACTGTAAATATCAATAATTAAGCAGATAAAATCTTTTGGGACTGATATGCAATGCTTTAATTGAACAAATGATAAGATTAGATACTGCAATTAAGAATTTGTTAGATTTGCAATTGATAAGAGACAATAAAGCACCTTAACGCAGTATAGGGGTTAAACTTAAAATAGACATGTTCCATAACATTAGCTCCATAAAACAGATGAGGAGCAAGATACTATTAACTAATTCAACATTAATTCAAAAGCCATAACCACAATGACATATTACGTAACAATACAGTGGAGGGAGAGTGAATAGTCATGTGCCTCAACAAGTAAAGTCATGCTATAATTGTGCCAATTGTTATGATTAATGATGAATTAAACAGACAACTGAGAGTCGGAATGCATGGCTTTGAATACATGAATTTACATTATTAGTTAATGTAATATGTTATTAGGGAATTAATGATGTCAATAGCAATTCATATGTTACTTAATCTATTAATCATAGAGAATGTTCATTAGTTGCTGATGCAGTAATCATTAATAAATGGTTTAGTTCTTCATTAGTAATACATTAACTCTGTTTATCTGTGCATTAGTTAGGCATGAATTATAATAGTGCTCCTGTATTGTAAAATGTTACCAATGTTTTCATTGTAAATTGTGTGCCGCAAAATAAAAAAGTTGGGGAAACACTGAGCTAACGTTAGTGTGGCAAACCTGACTTGTCAGCTTTTCCAAGTCTATACCCGACTGGATCATCCATGAATGACCAGACCGGTTTGGAAATCAAGAGTAATAAATGCTTAATACTTGGAGCGGGCGTGGGGAAATGTATTGGAGTAAAAAGTAAACTTTGCCTTTAATATTGTAGTGGAGTAAGAGTAAAAGTAGATAAGCAAATAAAATATACTCAAGTAAAGTACAGATCCCCGAAAAAAATACTTAAGTAAAGTATCAAAGTATTTTTACTTGATTACTTACCACCCCTGATTACAATATTGCGTTACTCCTTTAAAAAGTAACTAAATAAGTTACTTTTTAAGAAAATTAATGCGTTACGTTACTTTTGTGTTATTTTTTCTCACTTTTGTTCTATTTTTGTGCAAATGTAAAGACCTTTTCACACCAAAATGGAAACAAACCTCAGGCCGAGCTAAAAATGCATGTAAATTCATGCATTTACAGTAGAGGGCTCAGCTATGAATAAATGCTCACATATAGTCTAGATCTACAATAACCTGTTCACACACAACATCTTTGCACTTACTCTCGATTTTTCTCAACATGGGGAGAAGAGAGCTGTCAGTCAAATAAATGTGAAAAGTAATTGGGCTGTGCAATATATCGAAATTATCAAAATATCGCAAATGTACATATCGCAATATGCATATCGCAACGGCTCGCAATATCTGAATGATTTTAATAGGCTACTACAACATTGTGAAAAGTGTAAGTTTTAGGTCATACATTGGGCAGAGAGTAGACTGGGCACATTACTGTTACTTATGTGACTTGCTTGACGTTAAAAAGAGTTATTAAATGCAATAATTTGTGAAAACAATCATTTGCAGTCTTGCGCTGTTTGACACACACACACACACACACACACACACACACACACACCGAAACGTGAACAATTTGTGACACAAATGTTTGCTAAAACACCGCTGGTCACTTTCAGAAGTTGTAGCGATGCTTTCGTTTCTCAGAAAGAATGTGAAACACAAATGGTTTCATTATCAGTTTTTTAATATTTGTTTTTTATATAATTGAAACTTTTACACACTAATTGCAATATCGTATCGCATATCGAATATCGCGTTATTGAACAGATATCGCATTTTTCTTCAATATCGCACAGCCCTAAAAAGTAACTTGTGTTACTTTTTTGAAAAAGTAACTCCGATTTTTTTTTTGTATATTTTCAAAGTAATGCGTTACTTTACTAGTTACTTGAAAAAGTAATCTGATTATGTAACTCTAGTTACTTGTAATGCGATACCCCCAACACTGAAAACCACTGCACAAAACACTGAGTAAATTGCACAAATGCCTGTTTTGGTTGGTCTCAAACATCTAGAAT
This sequence comes from Pseudorasbora parva, assembly GCF_024679245.1. NCBI lineage: Eukaryota > Metazoa > Chordata > Actinopteri > Cypriniformes > Gobionidae > Pseudorasbora > Pseudorasbora parva. Next base: position 40,540,790 of record NC_090192.1, on the reverse strand, counting down.
ATTGTTTGTGAGATAATAATAATAATAATAATAATACAACTTTATTTTATTTAGTGCCTTGAAATGCAACTTCTCAAAGCGCTTTACAAAAAAGGACACAGTGTAAAAAAGATAAAAAAAACATACTATAAACATAAACTAAATGACAAAAATACAATATACAAAAAACTATGAAATCACGTATTAGCATGTCTAAAAGGTGAGTTTTAGGAAAAGATTTAAAAGCACTAACAGATTACGCATGTCTAATGTCATATGGAAGCGAGTCGAGGGAACAGTTAGAAGGCCAGAGTCAGAGAAACGGAGATCACGCATTGGACTATAAACAATTAAAGGGGTACTTCAGCACTGGGAAGATGAATCTGTATTTAAACCGGGTCATTAATGTAGTAGAAATGAAATTATTTTTGAATTTGGTGCCTTCTAGACTGAGAAAAGACAGAAAATGTATTTTTGTCTCATGGGGATGAAAGACTACAATTCCCAGAATGCTTCACTGCCCTGTGAGGCCACTCCCACAGCCACCGCTACTGGATTACTGTGACTGAGTTGGAGAAAACACTACAATTAAAAACTGAACGTGTGTGTTCAATATAACGAGTGAGTTGCCGCGTGAGTCTCACAGCACTGAGCACTGACTGCAGGAGTGAGATAAATGAGCTGATGAGCTCTCGTGAGGACAGCTGAGGTAATCGCGACTACACTCGCGGCATACATTCACAACGCGAGTTCAGTCTGGTGCGTTTCAGTTAATGCCTTTGCAAGCTTAACTTTCATAGAAATTAATTTGAGAAGTTAAAAGACTTCCATTGCTCACCATAGCTCCGTTTAAATGAGTGCCTGTAGCTGAGCTGAGCTGTGAGTGTGATCTCCATCCTCATGTGCGGGTTCAGAACATGAGGAAATGGCTCCCTCTGCTGGCTGTAGTCTTTAGCCTTTGGCCAAACATTCCTCCGATGATGCAAATATCGTCAATTTGCGTCATAGGAGGAATTTTTCCAGAAATAAAATGCATAAATCTCTTGTCTCAGGGGGATATGAGGGGGGAAAGCACAATCATTTGAATATACTCCAGGGTTTCTACTGATACAAAGCCATATGCTAATCGCTGAAGTAACCCGTTAAATAATCTGATAAATAATCTGGAGCCAGACCATGCAAAGCCTTATAAGTAAGCATTACAATTTTAAAATCTATACGAAACCTGATCGGGAGCCAGTTTAGAGATTCCAAAATAGGGGTGATGTGATCTCTCGACCCGGTCCCTGTCAAGATTTAATAAAACGACACATGAAAAGAGTCAACTTTATCATAAGAACAGATTGAATTGTGTTTTCACCACATAAGCGTTTCAGGTCTGTGCGTAAAAAAACAATGGTTTCACATCTTTGTATTTGAACGTCTCATTTTTTGCTGTTGTTTCATTATTGTTTTATGATTCAAAGCCTTTATTAGGCTGATTAATGCAGTTTCCCATTGTGACAACATGCCCGCTATTGGTAAAAAAATAAATAAATGCAGGCAGTGACTTTGAAAATGTGAGCTTTTTGTTTGTTTCCATAAAGAGACTGACTGACTTGTGTGACAGCTAGCCCATTCATCAAAGATGATTAGTCCATATGCCAGAGTTTTGCTTTAAATACTCATATTTGTTGTTTTGTGAACCGTCAGCTTTTTCCACAAAACATTACTCATAAAAAGACAGTCACAGGCGAGTGAGTTTTTGCAACATTATTCCACTAATTACCTGTCAGCATTTTTCTGAAGGAGCAAACAAGACTGTGTTCGCTGTTTGTGCTACAGAGCAAATCGTTTTACACACATCTGCATATCAAACAACACCAGATCAGCACAGCAAACATTAACACAATCCTCACTAGCACATATGACTTCATCAATAATGTTATACATTCACGGTTTCACTTGTACTTTACGGATGTGTTTATTGTGTGATGCACATAATCTGTTAAAGGACATTCATTCCTAACGTCACATACCAAAAGGAGATTTTCAGTGCAGCAATTCTTTTAAAAAAGCACCATAGCAGTAGCCCATGCAAATCAAGTGAACAGGATGAATAGGATTATCGAACCATGCAGGCTGTATTTTAATTAAATAAATGTATGCGCTGCGTGTTTAATGTGAAGCGCAGCATTGTGTTGATTTCCACCAAGCGGCAACCTCCCCCAGTTTCTCTGAAGTGACTTAAACTGCAGTTCATCGACTGACCACTAGAGATCCCATTGAGCCTCATGTTAAAATGTTACAGCAGAAAAACATGTTTACAGTCTGGGACAAATTGTGGTTTTGGTCTATACGGCTAATTTAGACTTTCATGACGACTGTGAGGGGGTGATTTTTTTTTTTTACTCATTCGTTAAAATTATATTAAGCCTTAAAGTTCTGCATAATTATGGGCGTGGCCACTTTGAGTGACAGGTGGATTTGCCGTTTGTCTGCTGTCTGTTAATTATTAAGTTATAAATCACAATTATGCTATTAAGAAAAATGCTAATTATGACATTAAACTGTCAAAATGATGACGTCAAATATAATTATGAATAAAAAGTCTGAGTTATGCGATAAAAAATCTAATTAGATTTTTAAAAATGTAATTATGACAAAAATAATGACAAAAACATTATGACAAGTCATACAGTGCCTTGCGAAAGTATCCAGCCCAATTTTTCAATAATTGATTTGTTAAAAAAGTTTGAAATATCCAATAAATGTCGTTCCACTTCATGATTGTGTCCCACTTGTTGTTGATTCTTCACAAAAAATTACAGTTTCATATCATTATGTTTGAAGCCTGAAATGTGGCAAAAGGTCGCAAAGTTCAAGGGGGCCGAATACTTTCACAAGGCACTGTAACTATAAGAAAAAAGTGGCATACTAAATCATAATTGTGGGATAAGAATTTATCTTTTTTTGTTTAAGTTTGATGACTGATACTAAGATACTAAGTCACAGTTAGGAGATACAAAAATCTAATTTATAACAGCAAATGTCATAATTATGAAAAAACAAGATTAAAATGTTTAAACTATTAGATTAATAAGTACATTTATGTCAAATGTCATAATTATTCATAAAAAGTCAGAATTATGAGATTTAAAAATCTAACCAAGAAAAAACTGGAATTGACAAAAGGTATTAAAATAAATAAAAGTCAAAATTATAAGAAAAAAGTAAAAATTATGGCATAGTGACTTAAGATTTCAAGTCTTTTCTTTTATAATTTTGACAACTTTTTTTAAAGTCAAAATTATAGTTTAAGTCATAACTATGAGATAAAATGTAAAAATTATGATGTTCTTAGTAGGGCTGAACGATTTTCTGTTTTAACATCGACATTGCGATGTGCACGTGAGCAATAGACACATCGCCGGAACATGCGATGTGAAGGGTCGTAGCCCATGGTGTATTAAGAGAACGGTAGCGCACATAGATATGTATAAATATCTATGGTAGTACTAGCACACAATAAACACGAGTTTGTTACTGGGGTGATATGCCCGTTCCTCATGCCTGCACAGTGATTGGTTCGCTGCGCCGCTGCTCACCGCTCACGGCCAAACATTCACTGCTAAAATGCGCGACGAAGAGGAAAAAAAAGGTTTCGTACCAGAAATCATCTTTTTGGGACTCTTTCGGCTACAAAAAGGAGGATGTTGACCAAAAAGAGGTACTTTCCATGGAGTGTCAGAAAGTTGTGGCCACAAAACAAGAAAACACCACCAATTTGTCTAATCACCTAAAACGGCACCACAAAGCTCTTTACGACGAATACAAAGCAGGGCTCGACATTAAAGCTTGTCCGGGACAAGTGGATTTTTTGAAGGGACAAGTGAAAGAGAACTGTACTTGCCCGACGGACAAGAGCCTGATAAAAAAAAATAAAAAATAGCGAATCACCAAAACAAGTGTGTTACTGAACGATTCAGCGTTTGAATGAATCGTTTGAATGAACAACTCAGTGATTCACTCATTAGGACGGTCACCTGCTGCCACCTACTGGAGGTTGTTTCATGTTTACACATACTTTCCAACATTTCTTTTTGTCACTTGTAATGAAGCTTGCTTATTAGTGAAATTATTAATATCATGGAATGGTAATTATTGACTTTAGCCTGGATTGATGGCTCTCAATATTGCAATATAGTTGGGAAAAAAATATTGCAATGTAATTTTTTTCCAGTATCGTGCAACCCTAGTTCTTAGTCATAATTAGACCAAAAATTGAAACCTGGAAAATTCTGTGTTTGGCAGGGAAGCGTTTTCTCACAAATAGCAGAAAATACCGTTTGGCAGGGAAGCGTTTTCTCACAAATAGCAGAAAATACCGTTTGGCAGGGAAGTGTTTTCTCACAACTTTTGTATTTGGCGGGAAAAGAGTTAAAGGGTTAGTTCACCCAAAAATGAAATTTTTAAAATTAATTACTCGCCCTCATGCCTCGTTGGACACCCGTTGGACCTTCGTTCATCTTCAGAACACAAATGAAGATATTTTAGTGTAAAGCTGAGAGAGGCTTCAGATAGGCCTCCATTGGGATTCAGGACATTCCACTCACAAGACCCATAAAGGCACTAAAGACGTTGTTACAAAGTCCTAAAATATCTTCATTTGTGTTCTAAAGATGAACGAAGGTCTTACGGGTGTCCAACGACATGAGGGCGAGTAATTAATGAAATAATTTTCATTTTTGGGTGAACTAACCCTTTAAAACCTTTTTTTTATCAGGAAAAATTGCAATGACATTTTTTGACATTTTTAGTGTTTGCTGTGTGTGACACACACACACATGTGCTCGTTCAGTCCAGATCCTCCAGCACCAGCTCATCATGAGGCTCTCCGCTGCAGAAATTCCTCCTGTCGTTTCCCCGAGCACTCGCCCTGTCTCCGTCCGCACACACGCGGTTGTGTTTCCAGACGCCGGTGCGGTGGGGCTTCGGCTCCAGCACACACACGCCCAGCCGAAACGCCGCCTGAAACCCGCGCCGGAAGTTCTCGTTGAAGTAGCCGTAAACGATGGGGTTGACGCTGCTGTTGAAGAAGGCCAGCCAATGGGCGAAGGGGAAGATGTAGACGGCCACCAGGTCCAGCTGAGCGGCCGAAAGATTGCTGTAATCCGTCAGCATCATGAGGATCCAGAGCGGGAGCCAAGATATGGTGAACAGGAGAGCCACCATTAGAAGCATATTCACCACACGCAGCTTCCTCCGGAACAGCCTCCGCCGCTCGTCCTCCGCCCGCGCGTCCTGGATGGAGGCGGGCGAGTGGACCAGCTTTATGGCGATGCGGGTGTACATGATGCCGATGAGCGTGACCGGAGCCAGGTAGATGTGCGAGAAAAGGACGGTGGTGTAAATTTTCCTCATGCTGCGATCAGGCCAGGCCTCCCAGCAGGTGAACAGGGGGTAGGTGGAGTTTTGGCTATCCACCATAAAGTGCAGGACGTCCTGGGAGACGGTTAGTGTGACGGCAGACGGACACATGATGGCGATGGCCAATGCCCAGATGAAGGAGATGGTGAGGATGGCCTGAGGCTGAGTCAGCTTCCTCTGGAACGGATACACGATGCAGCGAAACCTAGAGGACAGGAAGTGGAGGTTACATCCAGCAAACACAACATGCTCTGGAGAATCACATCAGGAAGAATAACGACATTGTGAGTTATATTATAAATGTACATTTTAGGATTCAAAAATTGGTTAATAAAAAAAAAGTTAAAGGGTTGGTTCACCCAAAAATGAAAATGAGATGTTCATCTGCTGACCCCCA